>NC_137876.1:19794081-19926581 GCF_963924005.1 Protomyctophum bolini
GTATTTCACGCCTGTGACGACAAGCGTGCTCTCGAGTGCCAGACACACACGCACACACACACACACACACACACACACACACACACACACACACACACACACACACACACACACACACACACACACACACACACACACACACACACACACACACACACACACACACACACACACACACACACACACACACACACACACACACACACACACACACAGTCAGGTTTTCAGTGCCTGCATAAGGCCGGTGAATGTACATAAATACGTACTGTAGTTTTATCCCATATACGGTATGGTACATTCATTATACATGTTGCACACAGTATGTGTACATTTGTATGTATGCTGTCGTTCAGAGCATATAAAGTAATATGCTTATCGCTTTCAGTCACTGAATCTAATTTGCAAAATCAATGGTCTCTGCCTGGTCTCCATTTTGTTTTCTTCCGTTTTACATGCAAAACTTCCACCACTTAAAAACAAACTAAAATGATGCGATGCAAACTTAGTCTGCTATCATGGAACAAATTTGAAAAATCTTAAAACTATTTTCAACAGTTGCACAATTTTGAATGTGTGAGAACTACTAAAAGGGAGGACCCTGATGTAAACAAGTCTTGGTGCATTTTCTGGTTTTATCCTCATAGCAGTTTTTGTTCTACAATTTGATTCTACAATAGTCAATCAATCAATCAATCAGTATCAGATCATGTCTAAACTGTTCCTCATTTTGATGGACCGGGTTGTCTTTGGTGTTACATAATGCCGTTTTAAAATGTTAGGAGAAATCGTGAATGTTGTATGTGCGATATAACTACTGCTCATAAGGAACATAATCTATTAGAAGTTGTTTATTGCTCTGTATTTGGCTTGAGGACAGCCTTTCTTTAAAATGAATACAAACTGAGCATGAAGTCCCGCTTCTCTTTCGAGGCCAGAAGAACACTTCCGGTGACCTTTTGGTCGGCCCTTTCACATTTTTCGTCTCATTATGTCCAAAACATTCAACATCAAACGAAGCCATGCACCCTTCAAGCTGAGACGTAAAAGTGTAGTCAACGTTTTCTTTCTCGTGTGGACCATGGTGACATTGATCAAATCTTGATCTTGAAAAAAACGCTTCTACTATATTATTATTTAGGCCAAAATGGGTTCCCGCCCCACAAGGTTCCCCTTTTTTCCCCTTGAGCACCTGCCCCTCTAAATGTCTGTGCACGCCACTGCAGGCTCCACCCCAGGGAGACTGACGGAGCGGTCGACTATACTATGGTTAAAGGGACACTTCACCCTTTTTGCAAAAAAATATATGTTAATGACGTTAAGAAGCTTTAGAACACTTTCCTGGGGGTCTTTATGTGTGTAATTATGTGGTTTTAGAGATTTTCGATTTTAGCAGTATGAGCCCAGTGTTTCTGATGTCATGCAGGACACTGGGTTCACTTATACTTCCTGGACTACAATTCCCATACTGCTTTGGTGCACTGCTCCTCCTTGTGGATAGTGGGAGGGCTGTCTTACTGAGACAACAACATGTAGTCCAGGAAGTAAGTGAGCCCAGTGTCCATGACATCAGAGACACTGGGCTCACTGCTAAAATCTAAATTATCTAAAATCACATATTTACACACACACACAAAGACCCCCCCCCCAGGAACGTGTTCTAAATCTTCTAAACGTCATTAAGATATTTTGTTGCAAAAAGTGTCCCTTTATTAAGTAAATGTGGTTAATTACTTCCCACCACTACATCCCCCGCACCAGATCTGCCTGGCTCACTGTACTGCTTCACATCGCCATCAAGTATACAGTATATCACTTATAGCCTATTATAATATTATGTTGACACAAATGACCGCAGTTCTCATTTTTACATTTCCAGGTCGTGCCTCGCGAGGCGACGGTGGGAACAAGAGGGCAGTGTGTGTGCATGCCATTATATTATATTATATTATATTACAGCACAGCCTTCGGAATGACTAACAAGCTTCTCTGTATTACTAATAATAACACACGCAGTCATTCACTACACTGACCCAGAAAAACACTCCCTGCAAAGTTTTCACTCTGAGATTCTTAACAGATTTTCTTTTTTTGTTATCATTCCCATGGAGAAATCAACTCGGTGTCTGAATAAACATATTGTCATTCTGGAAGATATAAACGTCGTGAGAGAGAGAGAGAGAGAGAGAGAGAGAGAGAGAGAGAGAGAGAGAGAGAGAGAGAGAGAGGGATTTAAACACCGTCCATTTTTAACCCATTCTGAACGGGAACCCATTTTGGTGTTAGCATCATGTTATGCTTTAGCTATTGAAAAATAGCAGATCTACAAGCTCATAGCGCGCCACCGAGTGGCGCGCTACGAGCTTGTAGGTCTGCTATTTTTGAAAAGTCGAAGAACGACTGACATTTTTATAGAATCTGATCTCAGGTCAGAATGGGTTAATCAGACCAGTGTGTGTCCAGTGGAAACCTCGTATGAATCTGATCTCAGGTCAGAATGGGTTAAACACCGTCCATTTTTAACTTGAAAGCAGACATTGTCACCATCAGGCAGAAACCTCTTATCTCTATGCATTATTATTCTAACTTTTTTTGTGTTCTAAACCGTCCCTTTAAGTTTAAGTAAAATGTGGTCAATTACTTCCCACCACTACATGGTGGAAAGTTAACGCCCTGCTTGATCACACAAAGTATATAGCTCGAAGTGTGGCAAGCTTTGCAGATCTGCTGTACTTTTGATATACTGTTGAATTTGAATTCTAAAAAGCGTAACACTTTGGACACGATGAGGTTTCCACCCAATACAACAACATCACCATAATAACCGCTGGTACTGTGTAGCTCTGCTTCCTGTCACTGAGAGAGGGCCAGGCTGTTGATTGCTGCGAGTGTCTATAGCCAACAACACCGACTCGGGATTCCCTGGATCGCTGCCCTCCACAATTTCCTATCCAACATCAAGGTTCTTATGAGCCCTGCGGTGTTGTCAGCCAAGCTGTCGTGCCGCAGAACCGAACGTCTACATTAGGTGGTATATACGCTTCTCTCCCCTCCGGGCTTTGCCCCTGGGTTGGCTCCCATAGGGTCAATTTACTTCGCCTCAAGTTCTGGGTGCCTGACGCAGTGCCCCTGCCAGCCTCATCTTTCTCTCTCTGACTTTGTCCGTGACCCGTGGTAGGCCCCCATAGAGGTCCACATTTCTGATGTGTAGTAGTAGTGCCATGGCTGTATAGTTAAAATGGTAAATGGTGCATTTATGTAGCACCTTTATCCAAGGCGCTTTACATAGACTGTGCATTACATTCACCCATTCACACACACCCACACACAGTCACACACACACACACACACACACACACACACACACACACACACACACACACACACGCACACACACACACACACACACACACACACACACACACACACACACACACACACGAAACCATGCCAAGGCACCAACCTGCACATCAGGAGCAATTAGGGGTTCAGAGTCTTGCTCAAGGACACTTCTATGCAGTAACTCTGGAGGAGCCCGGGTTCGAACTGGCAAACTCACGGTTCCCATCCGGAATGATCCGGCCACTGGGGTGGGGGGGGTGACATGCAGTAAAAGGCCGTCGGGATCGGGAGTCGAACACGCGGCACACTGCCAGACTCGGGTTACCGGCCAAGGTGCCTGGACCGCTGAGCCACGGCCCAGGCCAAGCCCCCATGCCATAGATCGTATAGGAATGAGCACATTCAGTGTGTTTTCGCCATCATTTGTTTGAAGGCAGCATCAGATCGAGAGACCTATGATGAGCGGATTTGCATATCGTCTCTGTCGGGTGGAAACCTTGTACAGCAGGGGTGGGAAGAATTGACACTGGAGAGGGCCACTATATTTCCACTCTCCCTCCAGAGGGGCCACTATATTTCCACTCTCCCTCCAGAGGGGCCACTATATTTCCAATCTCCCTCCAGAGGGGCCACTATATTTCCACTCTCCCTCCAGAGGGCCACTATATTTCCAATCTCCCTCCAGAGGGGCCACTATATTTCCACTCTCCCTCCAGAGGGGCCACTATATTTCCACTCTCCCTCCAGAGGGGCCACTATATTTCCACTCTCCCTCCAGAGGGGCCACTATATTTCCACTCTCCCTCCAGAGGAGCCACTATATTTCCAATCTCCCTCCAGAGGGGCCACTATATTTACACTCTCCCTTCAGAGGGGCCACTATATTTCCACTCTCCCTCCAGAGGGGCCACTATATTTACACTCTCCCTCCAGAGGGGCCACTATATTTACACTCTCCCTCCAGAGGGGCCACTATATTTACACTCTCCCTCCAGAGGGGCCACTATATTTACACTCTCCCTCCAGAGGGGCCACTATATTCCCACTCTCCCTCCAGAGGGGCCACTATATTTACACTCTCCCTCCAGAGGGGCCACTATATTTACACTCTCCCTCCAGAGGGGCCACTATATTTCCACTCTCCCTCCAGAGGGGCCACTATATTTACACTCTCCCTCCAGAGGGGCCACTATATTTACACTCTCCCTCCAGAGGGGCCACTATATTCCCACTCTCCCTCCAGAGGGGCCACTATATTCCCACTCTCCCTCCAGAGGGGCCACTATATTCCCACTCTCCCTCCAGAGGGGCCACTATATTTACACTCTCCCTCCAGAGGGGCCACTATATTTCCACTCTCCCTCCAGAGGGGCCACTATATTTACACTCTCCCTCCAGAGGGGCCACTATATTTACACTCTCCCTCCAGAGGGGCCACTATATTCCCACTCTCCCTCCAGAGGGGCCACTATATTCCCACTCTCCCTCCAGAGGGGCCACTATATTTACACTCTCCCTCCAGAGGGGCCACTATATTCCCACTCTCCCTCCAGAGGGGCCACTATATTTACACTCTCCCTCCAGAGGGGCCACTATATTCCCACTCTCCCTCCAGAGGGGCCACTATATTCCCACTCTCCCTCCAGAGGGGCCACTATATTTACACTCTCCCTCCAGAGGGGCCACTATATTCCCACTCTCCCTCCAGAGGGGCCACTATATTTACACTCTCCCTCCAGAGGGGCCACATTGCATATTACCGTCTTAGCAAAAAATAGCCGATCAGCCTTTTTTTTTTGCTATATTTGAATTGAAATCCCGAATAATCTTTTGCTCTTTTTGAATTGGAATTGGAATATTAACTTAAATATACATTGGACATAACAAAAAAAAAAGACAATGACATTTTAATACTATAGTAATTAGCTGAAATCAATAATATATCAATGTTCTGATAGTAACCTCAGGGCCACATTACGTGATGGTGAGGGCCGCATGTACTGTATGTTGTACAGTATTTGTGCAAAACTGTTACTTTTCAGGATTCAAATGCAAAAGCATCAATATAGTAGCACATCGACACGCTCCGATCGGATCCATAGTGCTTGTGTGTGACACTGCAGTATACAGTATGATCAATTAGGTGTTAATTTATGAGGAAAAAAACAACAAACAACTAAAAGTTCCAGGATACGGAGATAGGATGTTTCTGCCTCAGTGACAATCTGTATAGTATAATCCCTGGGCGGATGCTGAGCATTGTGTGTGTGTGTGTGTGTGTGTGTGTGTGTGTGTGTGTGTGTGTGTGTGTGTGTGTGTGTGTGTGTGTGTGTGTGTGTGTATGCGTGCGTAATCACTGGAAAAGGAAGAACGGTGTGAAAAGAAAGGAATCACAAAATGCAATTTGTCTCCGTCGGGTGGAAACCAATGTTGAAAACGGTTACTTTTCAGGACATTGTTGTGCTGTGTTCAAAATGGATCCAATGTAGTCATTATTTAGACCTTAAGTTAATTGCTTTTTTCATGATTCAAAATTGTATTGCTTTTTCAGTTTATGCACAAAGGAATAACTGAGAATGTACAATGAAGAATCATACAAACAATTAAGACAATTAAGAGTTGTTAATTGGTTAGCATTGGTTCAATATTTATAAAACCCCACGAGACACTTAAGCACTTTCTCTCCATACGAGTAAGACGCGCGAACGCGGGAAGCGAACGCAGATCCTCATGTCACCATGACTCACAAATCACTCAGCTCCATATACAGTATGGGCACAAAAGGGGCCAGGTCCACAACAAACAAATCACTCTGCTCCATATATGGGCACAAAAGGGGCCAGGTCCACAACAAACAAATCACTCTGCTCCATATATGGGCACAAAAGGGGCCAGGTCCACAACAAACAAATCACTCAGCTCCATATATGGGCACAAAAGGGCCAGGTCCACAACAAACAAATCACTCAGCTCCATATATGGGCAAAAAACGGGCCAGGTCCACATATACAGTAAGCGATGCAACACACTCCATATTTGGACGTATAGCGGGACAGACACACACACACAGACAGACACACCGACAGACATGATCTGCTAGGTCTCATAGTAAGTGCTCACTGCATTCGCAATCACTGCGTTCACAAAAACACTTTAAAAAGCATCTAAACAAATCATCGATATGGGCATAAAAGGGACACAGACATAACTGGGTGTGGGGCATGCATTTCCAACTTGCATCGTTGCCAAGTATAGGAGCGTGCCTATAACGGGCACAGCTCTCTAGTCTAAAAACAAAATGTCGATCTATACAAAGCTCACACAACGCGATGCGTCGTGAGCTTGTGGAGGAGCTGCTATCTTTGCCATGTTTCTGTGTGACACTACAGTGTGACTGCAGTATTATAGGACGGAAACAAGAAAACATGAAAAGCTGAAGTATAATATTTATAAGAGGTTTTCTGTCCCGACAGCAACGATCGATGTGATAAACGTTTTTATTTTCCTGCGGCTATATGGAGGCGGCAGCAGCAGGACTGGCTGGCAGGGTGAAGCGCGACGTATTCCCAGATAATATTGTAACATCATACTGTAGGTGTAAAAAAAAAAAGCTGCCTTATCTCGTCTTGTCACCGCCGGGGCAAATCTGGATTACTGCAGATTGGTTCTGCTGCCGTTTTAAGTGCACAAACAGCACTGTATATATATACAGTCAATTAAACATCTATACCGATGCACACGCCTGGACATGTCGTCAGTGTTGCTGAACCTGGAATCGTTGGGGCGTTTTTTCTGGGTCTTACAACATACACACCCTCCTCCTCCAGGCGACCCGAGCGAGACGAGACTGATCAGCCTGTGTCCATGAAGTGGCATGCCCATACAGCACCCACTGGCTCTTGTGAGACTGAGAGACAGACAGTACAGGGAAGATGGCTGATGAGATATTATGTTGGCGACACTAAGACACTCCGGGCGCTGTGGGCGTCTGGGCCCATTCAAAGATATTTTAGATATTATTGAGTGGTGCAACCACTCCAAGGAACAGCAATGTCTGTGTCCGCCTATCTATGTGTCCGCCTATGTGTTCACCTATGTACCTAGATGTGGCCATGAGCACCAGTATATGACTATTAGTACCAGTAGGGGGCGCTGTTTACCAGAAACAGAGAGAGAGATAGTATTAGTGCTGCACTGTTGCCTGCTAATATGAGAGAGAGAGAGAGAGAGAGAGAGAGGGGGGGGGGGGGGGGGGGGGGGGGGAGAGGGGAGTTGCACCACTCAGTTCACACGGGTGTGATTTTTGAGTGGTGCAACCACTCCAAGGAACAGCAATGTCCGTGTGTACCTACCTCCCTAACTATGTGGCCATGAGCACGAGAATGCGGCAATTTGCGGGGCAAATTCATTCATTCATTCATTCGTTCATTCAGTTTCCTCTCCTTTCCCCTTCGTTCCCTGGCGCCTCCTGGCCGGCAGGCCCCCAACTTTTAAAAACATGAAACTTGAGTTACAGAGCACTGCAGAGAGTATAAGCAAAAAGCCGTCAGTGTGTTGTTCTTATTCCCCAGCTAGTTCTGCACGTCTGCGTCACAAACACGGATCTCCCTCACGCACATAGATGTCGAGCTGCTCTTTTCTCCTCAGACATCCTCTAGTCTCCTCAGTAACAGTTTGCGGAAACAGGAGTGGGTGGACCCTACGAATTAATTAAACAACCCTGTACACGTCACCCTGCAGCCTTCTACTGTATGAAAAGCTGATGTCCATGTGATGGACATTTTTGTCAACATATTGTTTTTGCCACAGACATACAAAATGAGTGGACAATAATAATATTACCAGAAACACATACGGTAAATAGATATAATAGCGTCATGTCCAAACTAATGTGAAGACGCCACGTACCCTTGCGTCTCCGCGTGTACAACAAATAATGCATCTTTCCTGAAAGCCTCTTTCGAGCAAGGTCGTATAATCATCTGGAAGGCATGCTCATTTATACCAACACTGACTCCGCATCGCATTTTCTCGAGAAAGGAGAAGGTCTGGTTGAGTATAGCTTTGGAGAGTTTCTTGCGCAACGGAGTAAGAGCAGAAGTCCTCGCGAATTGTGGAACCTTAAGACGGTTCCAAACACAGCCCACATGCACTATCAGACATGCCATGCACACGTTTTCGGGGAAGTCCCCTGCATGTACTTCAGACATCTTCGGAAATACTAAAAGACCTTTTCAAGATGTGAAAGATATGCAGGTCAATCGCCGGTCATGGCTTCCCACGACCGACCCCCTTAACAAAACATAATGCTGCAAATCTGAAAAGTCATGATAATGTTGGATAAATGAAAATATGAACACCGTTACAAAAACCGTGGGTCTGTCTGTCTGTCTGTCCGCGTGTCTCCTTACAACGTGAGAGCGTGTGTGTGTGTGTGTGCGGCTGTGCGCGTATGTGTGTATGCTTGCGTGCGTGTGTGTGTGTGTACGTGCGTGCGTGTGCCTGTGTAAGGGGCAGAAGAACACAGGAAAGCACTCAGGACTCTCAGCCGGCAAACACAAAGGCGCCATCAAGCATCACCTCTTACAATCACTCCCTTTTTATTGTCTTGTATTGGACCAACCGAGAGAGAGAGAGTGTATGCGTGTGTGTGTGTGTGTGTGTGTGTGTGTGTGCGCGCGCGCGCGCGCGCGCGCGTGCATGTGTGATGTCAGACAGACAGCCAGACAGACAGAGAGGCTACATCGCAGCGTTTCTAAATCTCTCCATCAAACAACTTCATTCTACATCAGCCGTATAACTATAGTGTCAAAAACACAATGGCTTATATGTCATTGTAGGACCCTTGTTGTCCTTGTAGACCTACTGTACACCTGGACTATACAGACAGACACCTGGACTATACAGACCGACACCTTGCAAGAACCACTGCACACCACCAGGAAAAAACACTAAATTAAAAGACAGCTTGCACTGTGAGCATTGAGCAAGTGTGTGTGTGTGTGTGTGTGTGTGTGTGTGTGTGTGTGTGTGTGTGTGTGTGTGTGTGTGTGTGTGTGTGTGTGTGTGTGTGTGTGTGTGTGTGTGTGTGCGTGCGTGCGTGTGTGTGCTGAAGCAGGTCAGTGTTTGTTGGAATACATGAATAAAGATGAAATGATTCATGATAATATCATGCCATTTTATTTTTTTTCTTGCTCACAGAAAACACCAGTGTTAGATGATGTATAGTCTTATCGGTTTACAAACTAATGCCCAGCGGTCAAAATGTCCCATAATCCTCCTGAACTTTGGGCCAGGCCCGTGTCATTCACATTGTCACCTTATCCTCCCATAATCATCATTTTACCCTTATAGTCTACTGCCCGTTTACACAGGGTTGTTCTCCTTTATCATCATTAATGTCACGTCATCAATGCATCATGCAGGCCAAAATATGTTTTCATCTGTCCCATTTGATATCTTGTTCAGTCGCCATACTGTCTCTATTAGGTTTTCCCTGCAGTCAAAGTTAACTCGCAATAACGAGAGGTCCACTACGTGTACTTGACCTTGGCCTATAGTGAGAAAAGAGATAGCTGCTCAACTGGGAGTCAGGGAGTGTTTTTCTCTCTGCCGAAAGTTCACAGTGCAGGGAACGTTATCAACAAGTTGCCTGGCAACGCCTGCCTATAGGCGCTCTCTGGGCTTTCCATGGGCATCGACGTGCGGGAACAAAGGAACCAAACAATTCGGGAGGCGGCCTTTTTTTCCGACACCCAAATAGCCGACGGGGCAATGGTCCGACAGTGTCGGACCATTGCCCCATCGGCCATTTGTATGTCGGAAAAAAGACCTGCACCCACGCAGTGGTCCAATGAGCGCTCGACAACCAGCGCCACCGTGGGATATTACGGAAATGAACTATTTACCAGCCATTTAACTTTATATCAACAAAATCTGACGTGATCTGCACTATTAATGCCTGGGACATACTGTGAAGAGCGGTTGAGTTGAGTCAAGTTCAGTTCGGATCCACTTTGGAACCATTTGAATACTCTAAATGATTTGGATGTAAATACTATTATCTGAACCATGTAGCACATTCTCTATGCAAATTGACTTTATACCTATACTAAAAATAATTGTTAAACCATAAACTTTTCAGATTTTCTCCAAATCATTTTTTAAGGTCTTTCTATTCATGGTTTATGGCTGTCATTCAAGAGTTAAAGGGCTACTGCAAAATACAGCACGGTATTTGGTCTCCCTGCTGGGTTATTTGAAGGTATATTTATTTACAGTCCTTTCTAAATTATCATTACCAAATAGATATATTTTTTATCCATTAACCAGACAAAAGAAACTACCCGAAAAAAAATATAGACCAAGATCTGGGGAGGTCTGACTGCAAACCTGGAAAACATTTATTTATTTATTTATTTTTGAATGGAAATGGTGGTGTTTTGGAACTTTTGCTATTTGGGAAACGGAGTTATATAAGCGCCTTCACTGGTCCATTTGGCTCCATTTGTCCACTCTCAGAGTTAATTTGTCCACTCTCAGAGTTAATTTGTACACTCTCAGAGGTAATTTGTCCACTCTCAGAGGTAATTTGTACACTCTCAGAGGTAATTTGTACACTCTCAGAGTTAATTTGTCCACTCTCAGAGGTAATTTGTACACTCTCAGAGGTAATTTGTCCACTCTCAGAGGTAATTTGTACACTCTCAGAGTTAATTTGTACACTCTCAGAGTTAAGGCGGTCTTTGAAATGAAAACTGCACCTCTGCTCTAAAGAAAACTGCATTGTAATTGTTGTTAGTAGCACTGTCTGTCTGTCTGTCTGTCTGTCAGTCAGGTGGAAACCTCACATGTCCAAAAAGAAAACGTTTCAGGATCCAAGAATAGCAAAGAAGTAGCAGATATACAAGCTCAAAACGCGTCGCGTGGCACCGCGTTTCAACCCGCGCTTCGAGCTTGCGAATCTGCTATACACTTCTGATGCTTTCGTGTGGTATATTATGATCAAGTAGCGCGTTCATTTTTACGTGAAAATGCATAGAGATAGGAGGTTTCGACAGCGGTGGTATATATATATATATATATATATATATATATATATATATATCTGTGTGGTGGACCCACAGAGATAGGAGGTTTCGACAGAGGTGTGGTATCTCTGTGTGGTGGACCCACAGGGAGACAAATGGCTCCATTATTCAGAGGGATAATCAAATAGAAGTGACAGTGATCATGGAGCCTTGGGGATAATGTGTCATTATAGGCGTTCCAACACACGGCGCTGTTGTACATCAATGCCACGGTGAGAGACAAGACGCTTTGTTAAAATCATAATCAAGCAATTCTGCCCCAGTTTACACACTGTCTACAGTATACAGAGTTTCTAACAGGCATGCGTTTGATGTTGTTGTTGTGGTGCGTGGAGGGGGAGCAGTGTTCTGAAAAGCCTATATTATGTCAGTCGTTCAAACATTTTCATGTCAAGGACCCCCAACATACAGTATATGTAATTGGCCCCTCATCTGAAAATATGTTGCTCCAGGGACCCCCCCAGAAGCAAAGATTTGAAAGAATATATTATATTCAAAGATTTGTGCCACATCTTCACGATTTCTCAAAAATAGCAGATCTACAAGCTCGTAGCGCGGCACTCGGTGCCGCGCTGTGTTAACTTTATGAACTGAATGCAAATACATTGGACATAAAAAAAAGACAATTGTACAACATTTTAATACTACTAATTATCTGAAATCAATAATATACCAATGTTCGGATATTAACCTGCGGGCCGCATTAAGTGATGGTGGGGGCCGCATGTGGCCCCCGGGGCCACCAGTTGCCCATGTGTGCACTAGACTAGAGTACAGCCCAAAGTCAACCAAAGTCCTGCATGATTAAAATGAGCCTTCATATAGTTCACCATTTTTAATTTTCACAGAGTCACAGAGTTCACAGTTCCCAAAAAAACTAACTAGTCACTTTAATGTATTCCTCTTTGTTTTTTTAATGAGTCGCTCAAAGCGATACCTTTTCATCATCGCCACTGACCACCTCCACTAAATTAATTACTATACTATAGCAAAACAATATAACAATATACTGCACTTTACCGCGATGCGTCATATCGAAACCTTGTAACTCCAGATAAAGAAAAAATGTTCGCCCCATTTTCGTACATTAATGCCCTCTACGGGCCTGCTTGGTCATACAAGAGTGTCGCACAAAAGTAGCTTAAAAATCTGATTGTAGATTGGCTATTTTCGAAAATTTCACTTGTTTTTGAGCCCCTCCTATATCCAGCTATAGTGCAAATCGGCTATTTTTGTCCTACACAAATTCCCCACTGACAGATCCCATACGGCACCGCAGGCGTGCATTAATGACGATAAAGAACACCCTCTCGTGTAATATTGCAATTAACAACAGTTACCCATAAAACTAAGAGAATCGCTGAATAATACTACATTTTCAATGTGGTTGTATAGTGGCCACATTTGTGGTCACTACAACCACTAATGTCCCAATAAACTAGCTATAGCCTATAGCCATGAGTCTGCGAGAGAAAAGCACGGCTGAATTCTTTGTTTTGATTAGCCGTTCCAACATCGTGGATAAAGCGCGGGTATAGAAAGCTGTTTCAACCCATCAGATTGCTTCCTGGAAACCACAGCCGATCCGTCTAATACAGTATGCACATGGAGATCTCTGTATCTGTTGGTTCTTGTTCCTTTTCTGCCCATGTATATATATAGACATCCCTGATGTCATCATGTATGCTGCAGGGCATTCTCCCTATTGTGCCCATATATGGAGCTGTCTGATGTGTTTGCGCCTGAAGCCATTGACGACACAAAGTTAGACAACACACTCCATTATTTGAACTCCACGACAGCCAAGTGTCCTAGATTCGGAGAAAGAAAAAAAAAACCCACTTCAACCAAAAACCACTTCAACCGCTATAGCAGTAAAAGTACCGTGGAGAGGTTTCATTCAAGATGAATTGGATTAGGATGCGTGCGTGCGTGCGTGCGTGCGCCCTAGCTGTCATAATCAGTGCAGCATGGTTGAACACGATGATTGGGTATAGGATAATTCCTCAGACAGTCTCAGAGACGTGAGGTCCAGGACCAGCTGCTGTTTAGCTCATTTAGACCTGAGGACGATTCTACAGTGTCTTCTAAATCATTGATGTTTCTGCGTCAGTGGTTCTCAAACTATTTCAGGTCAAGGACCCCAAAAATTATATGTAATTGGCCCACCGACCCCCATCTGAAAATATGTTGTTCCAGGGACCCCCCCCCCCCCCCCCCCCACTGAAGCAAAGATTTGAGTTAAAAATGATTCACTCTGAAAGAATACATAATACAAAGACTTGCGCCGACATTTTCACGATTTTATCAAAAATAGCAGATCTACAAGCTCGTAGCGCGGCACTCGGCGCTGCGCTATGCGCTGGTAGATCTGCTATTTTTCAACAGCTAAAGCATAACATAATGCTTAAAACACCAAAAAGGGGTTTATAATTCCGCCCAGAACGGGTTAGACTGGAACACCGAGCTGCACGCTGAGATGCACAGAACCAGTACTCACACGGTTTCACTAAAAAAGGATCCCTGGCTATATCGATCGGCTAATGAGCCTTCATTCATCCTACATGATATTTTATTTGCCCTCTAGAACTACAACTTTTATATTTTATTATAGTTTCATCTTTTACTCATGGGGGGGGGGAAGTTACAACGGCCGTTGCAAGTTGAAGATGTGATTTGTGTGGTGTGGTTTTCACCCTTTTAGTGTCCAGGCCCATTATTCATTCAGCATTTGAACACCGTTTGATGACACTTAGGGCCGATTCAAACTCCTATTTTACCGCTGTAGTGCCGAAATGATTTCGGCTCGTCACAAATTTTCAGTAGCACCGAAGAGCCGACTTTAGGACGGTACCCCCCCCCCCCCCCGAACCTCAAATGACGTCACATTGTAGGCTCTACAGAGCCGAACCGACTTTTATTCGGCTCTAAAATAGGAGTATGAATCGGCCCTTAGCCTCTCGGACCAAAAACTAAGAATGTTCTGTTGTCGTTTTGTTCACAATTCCATGCTGTGGTATTGATGTTGGTATACCATTAGGAGAGCTAACCAGCAGATAACCAGCAAACGTTGATCAAAAAATAACAATTATTTTACAGTCTAATTGTGTATATGTAGACTTCTTGTAACTTAGTCAAGTAATGCTGCATGTTTAACAGCTAGTACCGTACGGTACAGGTCCATTTGGTTTCATTTTACGCTCTCCAGAGTTAAAGATCTAGAAGGGTCCATTCATTTGGTACTAGCTGTAATGGATGACGTTATACTAAGACACATTTCGAAATTAAAAAAAAGGGTTTTCTAAATTCTGACAGTTTTCTGAAATACCTATGTTTCTATATCAGTGGTGCTCAATATTTCATGTCAATGATAGCACTGACGAAGGTCTGAGGACCGAAACGTTTGCTTTTTAATTTCACCATGAGCACAGAGCACCATGAGCACAGCATCTTAAAATAAGTCTCAAGTCTAAGGAGTTTTACTTCTTTGTTTATACGGTGAGCGAGTCTTTTCCTGTCAAAATGTCAAGGACCCCCAAATATTTATGTAATTGGCCACCGACCCCCATCTGAAAATATGTTGTTCCAGGGACCCCAGGGACCCCAGGGACCCCAGGGACCCCGGGACCCCCCCCCCCCCCCCCCAGAGTTAAAAATGTTCGCTCTGACATAATATATATATATTCAAAGATTTGCGCCACATTTTTACGATTTTTCAAAAATAGCAGAACTACAAGCTCATAGTGTGGCACTCGGTGCCGTGCTACGAGCTAGTAGATCTGCTATTTTTCCATAGCTGAAGTATAACACGTCAAAACGTCAAAACACGTCAAAACACCTTGACTGCACATGTCTTGGAAGCACGTGTGTCAGATCAGATGTCATGTTGACACCGGCGTATGGCCGCGACAGTTAATATAAACATACCTAATATGTCTGATACACATACTCACGGAGTCGGCTCATTTAAAAAAAAAATTATGTCCTGTAACATAATTAAGACATCTACAGGACATTGCACTAACTAAAAACAGCTTAATATGAGCTTATAATGATTGATTTTCTAAGCATGCTTTCCATACATTCCAAAGGGCTGGACCACACACATGGACAAATTACATTAACTTTGTGTTGTACCCTTTGAGTAAGAGACAAACTATTTCTAAAATAAATAAAGATTTTTATAGAGTCTGGAACGACACCTCCTGAATGCTATATAGAGTCTGGAACTACACCTCCTGAATGATATATAGACTAGTCTGGAACTACACCTCCTGAATGTTATATGGAACTACACCTCCTGAATGTTATATGGAACTACACCTCCTGAATGATATATGGAACTACACCTCCTGAATGATATATAGACTAGTCTGGAACTACACCTCCTGAATGCTATATAGAGATGCTATATAGCATGCATTTTGCGTGTCTTAAGCACCAGGTCTTATTCCCTAACTTGCATGGTCTTTAGGTCTTTAGTTTACTCAAGTTAGGGAATAAGACCTGCAAGACACGCGAAATACAGCCCTATAGAGTCTGGAACTATACACCTCCTGAATGCTATATAGAGTCTGGAACTACACCTCCTGAATGCTATATGGAATGGCCCACGTCCGGAATGGTTGAGAAATGATAGTTACCGTGTGAGGGTCCCGAGTGGGTCCCGCTACTGTACTGTACTGTACTGTACTGTAAGACCTGAAATCATCATATATACAGTTAAAATGTGTGTGTGTTAGTCTGCACAACAGTGACACTTGGTGGTGAAAACCAACAAAACGCTATTTTCGTGCTCGGACACAGCCAGGAACGGACACATCCAGGGACACATCCAGCCATACACATAGCTGTCTGTAGGAGTGGTTGCACCACTCAAACAAAAGTGAGGAAACGTTTTTAAACCGCCGGTGTAGACTATAGAGTATATATACTGTCTGCAATGATCTTGAGAGAACACAAATATTCATTGCAAATTTTAAAGCTAAAGCCAGCCCCCAAAATCTATCACCAGTATTGATCAGCCAGGTGGCAGGAGGGGCGTTCAACATACTTCATGGGATCCCTGCAGGTGGACACTATATCGTTTAACCCATTCTGAACGGAAACCCATTTTGGTGTTCGCATCATGTCGTGCTTTATAGCTATTGAAAAATAGCAGATCTACAAGCTCATAGCGCGCCACCGAGTGGCGCGCTACGAGCTTGTAGGTCTGCTATTTTTGAATAATCGAAGAACGACTGACATTTTTAGAATCTGATCTCAGGTCAGAATGGGTTAATCAGACCAGTGCATGTGTCCAGTGGAAACCTCGTATGAATCTGATCTCAGGTCAGAATGGGTTAAATACTTCATGCGGGGACCTCTGAGCCGTAGAGGCTGGGGATCCCAGGTGCTGTATACACTATATCACTAGATATACACTAGATCCCAGGTGCTGTATACACTATATCACTAGATATACACTAGATCCCAGGTGCTGTATACACTATATCGATACTGTCCGTTTTTATTTGTTGTAAATCAACACCCTACTTGATCATATACTACGGCGTCACACAAAAGCATCAACATTTTTTTTCCCCTTTTTTTTAAAATCCTGAAACCGATAACCGTTTCGGACATATGAGGTTTAAATCCTGAAACCGATAACCGTTTCGGACATATGAGGTTTAAATCCTGAAACCGATAACCGTTTCGGACATATGAGGTTTAAATCCTGAAACCGATAACCGTTTCGGACATATGAGGTTTCCGGCCGGCGTTGCTGGGTGGAAACCACATTATGTCCAAAACCGGTTAATTTTATTATTATTATTATTATTTAAAAAAAAGAAAATACCTGAGGCTGATTTACAAGCTTGCGTCGCATTCATTTGCACGTTGAAACATGGAGATGCAGTGCAAGGGTCTGTCGGCCGACATCGACGGTATCATTCTAAATATACTGTACATTCAAAGACAGTTTTACATGTATAATTCAGTATCTATAGCAGCATTATTATTAGCATTAGCATACAGCCGCATAGGAGGAGGAGGAGGAGGAGGAGGCTGGAACACGGATAATAGCCTCATTCATCAACGTTGCCCACAGACAGCTTTAGTGCTTACGCTGGTGCTTTTTGTCATTCTTCGTTCCCCCCGCTGAATATTTCAAACCGCGATCCATTAATGAGGAAAATGGGGTTAAATAAAAGCAGTGTCCGTAACCTGCGAGACACAGAATTGAGGATAAGTGATGCAGAGACAGTGACATGAACACAAATATATCATCTGTTATGTTGCTTCCGTCTCCTCTGCAGCGTCTTTCACAGAAGAACCGGTTGTTTGCGACGGTGTATAGGTCTCGCGTTTACTATGAAAACCTCATCTCCTGTCCGTTGGTCACGCCTCCATATATGGGGCTGACATGTTCTGACATTCCGTTATGTTGATCCTTATACCCCCTTACCCATCCTTCCTGTCCTGATATTCCATAATCTGACCTCATCAAACCCTGTACACTCAAGACACGCTCCATATGGCCAGTACAGAATTCATTCCATATGTTGATCTGACCCCCCCTCGCCCAGCAGTCGGATGCGTCCACGCCCTCAGGTCGCTTCTCGCACCCTGAGGGGGTGTCTTACTGGTACTAATGTAAAAAGGCACCCTGAGGGGGTGTCTTACTGGTACTAATGTAAAAAGGCACCCTGAGGGGGTGTCTTACTGGTACTAATGTAAAAAGGCACCCTGAGGGGGTGTCTTACATGGTACTAATGTAAAAAGGCACCCTGAGGGGGTGTCTTACTGGTACTAATGTAAAAAGGCACCCTGAGGGGGTGTCTTACATGGTACTAATGTAAAAAGGCACCCTGAGGGGGTGTCTTACTGGTACTAATGTAAAAAGGCACCCTGAGGGGGTGTCTTACATGGTACTAATGTAAAAAGGCACCCTGAGGGGGTGTCTTACTGGTACTAATGTAAAAAGGCACCCTGAGGGGGTGTCTTACTGGTACTAATGTAAAAAGGCACCCTGAGGGGGCGTCTTACTGGTACTAATGTAAAAAGGCACCCTGAGGGGGCGTATTACTGGTACTAATGTAAAAAGACACCCTGAGGGGGCGTCTTACTGGTACTAATGTAAAAAGGCACCCTGAGGGGGCGTCTTACTGGTACTAATGTAAAAAGGCACCCTGAGGGGGTGTCTTACTGGTACTAATGTAAAAAGGCACCCTGAGGGGGTGTCATACTGGTACTAATGTAAAAAGGCACCCTGAGGGGGTGTCTTACTGGTACTAATGTAAAAAGGCACCCTGAGGGGGTGTCTTACATGGTACTAATGTAAAAAGGCACCCTGAGGGGGTGTCTTACTGGTACTAATGTAAAAAGGCACCCTGAGGGGGTGTCTTACTGGTACTAATGTAAAAAGGCACCCTGAGGGGGTGTCTTACTAATGTAAAAAGGCACCCTGAGGGGGTGTCTTACTGGTACTAATGTAAAAAGGCACCCTGAGGGGGTGTCTTACTGGTACTAATGTAAAAAGGCACCCTGAGGGGGTGTCTTACATGGTACTAATGTAAAAAGGCACCCTGAGGGGGTGTCTTACTGGTACTAATGTAAAAAGGCACCCTGAGGGGGTGTCTTACTGGTACTAATGTAAAAAGGCACCCTGAGGGGGTGTCATACTGGTACTAATGTAAAAAGACACCCTGAGGGGGTGTCTTACTGGTACTAATGTAAAAAGGCACCCTGAGGGGGTGTCTTACTGGTACTAATGTAAAAAGAAAAATATGGACGAAGGGGAAATGGCAGGGCTTTTCAAAGGGAGTGTCTTGACGGTAGTCCAGGGGTGCCTCAGAATACTTTGACGATATTTGGAATTCATCAAAGTCACTTCAGTTTAGCGACTTAGAAAAACTCTCTTCACCAAAAGGTTTCAGATCTACAAGCTCACTGCAGCGCATCACGTTGTGAGGCGGTGGGTACAGGCATGTGCACATCACATAGACACCATAGCACAGCACAAAGATAGCGCACGTGGTCCATTCCAAATGTCATACAATATTATTAAGACCGTTTACTCTGACCCAGTGTGTGTGTGTGTCTGTGTGTGTGTGACCTGACCCATAGTTTATAATAAGATTCTAAATAACGGGCCACGGCCCTATTATATTCCCGTCAGTGCCAACCCCTTATCCTTAAACTTCTTTGCCTTTTATTTTTTACGATTTTGAAAAACCTTTTTGAGTATAGTTCAAATAGCCGATCTACAAGCTCACAACGTGCACGTAATCGGCTAGTTGAACAATTTGAATTAAGTTTAGGGATAAGGCACTGCCGGAGATAGGGCCCTAAATGGTACATTTATATATCGCCTTTTATCTCTGCTCTCCCCCTCCTCCTCCCTCTCCCTCCCCATCCCTCTCTCTCTCCCCCTCTCCCTCCCCATCCCCCCCTATCTCTCTCTCTCTCTCTCTCCCCCCCCCCCCCCCCAACCTCCCCCATCATTATCTGGAACCCTCGGAGCTGAGCGAACGCCTCTCAGGGTGGCTGCGAGGAAGACGGAGCAACCAGATGACCTCTGCCCCACTTTCGCTCACTCCTTTCCGCATGCGTCAGTCCTCCTCTCACAATCCACTGCTAAGTCCTCTTTCTACCACGCCAACATTCAATCGTGTGCGCCTCTCCAACCCAAGGAAGATCTTTTCCACTTCTCCCCCCCCCCCCCCCCCCCCCTCCTTAAACCCCCTGCCCACCTTCATCCCACTCTGCCGCTTCTTCTGTCAATGACTTTAAGAAGGTCGATGACATCGGCAGCTCCTTTTCCCCATCACACCACAACATGCCCGTCGTCCTCCTCCTCCGCCTCTCCTCGCTCTCCTAAAACCAGTGACCTCCACTAGACCTATACCGCCTCTTGACCCCATCCCATCTCCAATCTTCTCCTTGCAGTCACAGAAGCACTATACGATCCATTCAAATGGACCCCCCCCCCCCTTTCCGCTCCTTCCATTTGTTCCTGCAGTTACTGTTCGTAAACTCTGATGTTGGCCTACAAAGCAAGATCTGTCACCCCCCATATCTCCAACCCTATATACAACCCCCTCCCACTCACTCAGATCAGCCAACACGGGGGAGGCTGTCGGAAACCTTCACGAAAACATCCAGGATAGCAAATTCTCCCTTTTGGCTGCCAAACTGTGGAACGAACTCTGGATTAGGTTTGCGTCTGCTAAATTGACACGCACGCACGCACACGCACACGCACACACACGCACACAAGTAGTGAAAATAGCAGCTTGTAGATCGGCTATTTTCACAATTTTAAAATGCTTTGAAAAAAGATACTATAAAAAGGAACGGTTTTGGACACCCGACAACAACGATAACTTGTGCTATTTTCTTAACAACTGCAATACAAAACAAGGACACCGGGGTTAAACGTGGTTAACTGTATACCTTTTCAATTTAAATGTATATTGTATTGTTACGCCCACACTGTGATATTATCAAACATAACACGTCAAACATATCAGAGAGTCTACATTTCCCCAAAGGTAAATTGCATTTAATTCTGTCTGCCCAGAAGCAACCCTGGATAAAAAACATTATCCCACAACCGGCCATTCAAATGACCATGATATCAGATGCATGGGGCCATGGACTTAACGTTGCCTCAGGCATGGATTGAACCCCCAAGGGGGGGCCCCAGGGGGTCCCCTGGGGGTCCCCCAGACCACTCGTACAGAACCACTTGCCCCAACTATACGTAGCTCTTCTGCAGTGGAAAACGGTGTCTCTTGGATGTCTATGTTTTCTTGCTCAGGACATTCCCTGTGGTCTCGTCCTGACGACTGTCCGTTTTAATGTGTTTGTTTTAACCCATTTAGACCCGAGGCCGAATTAATTACCTTCCAGGCCTAAATCAGTAGTTCTACAAGTAAAAAAAAAAAAATTATGACCCCCAAAATTATATTGTATTTGGCGTGCGAGGACCCCCCCCCATCTGAGTATGTTTCGGGCCAGTGACACCCTAGAAGTGAAGATGTGTGTGTGTGTGTGTGTGTGTGTGTGTGTGTGTGTGTGTGTGCGCGTGTGTGCGTGCGTTTTTTTATAAAACATAATTCAACATTTTTCTAATAATTATGTTAAAAAGCTCGCAGTGTGGTACGAAGCGAGGCGCTGTGAGTTTGTGTTTTTGAGAACTACAGTATATACCGTTCTAAAACATTGTTCTAAAACAGTTTTCAGATTTTAGCTATATAATGACTATATAACTGAAATCTACGATGCTTTCCCGGTGTGAATGTCTTAAAGTGTCATCACGCAGGACCTCAGCTCACTGCTGCTTGTTTAAACTTGTTCCAACGCGCTGGGATTAAACCAAACACAAACACATTTATCTTTGTGTTTAACGCAGCGTGTTGACATAATGACAGTGATGGGACCTGGTTAGGCAACATGCCATTGTTCCGACCTGCTGCTAGTCTGACCTGAATACCAACTCTCCCAAACCCTAATCCTAACTTCAGTCTTAACCGGCCACGTAGGTCACTGACCCTAACCTCAGTATTAACCAGCCACATAGGTCACTGACCCTAACCTCAGTATTAACCAGCCACGTAGGTCACTAACCCCTAACCTCAGTATTAACCAGCAACGTAGGTTACTAACCCTAACCTCAGTCTTAACCAGCCACGTAGGTCACTAACCCTAACCTCAGTCTTAACCAGCCACGTAGGTCACTAACCCTAACTTCAGTCTTAACCAGCAACGTAGGTTACTAACCCTAACCTCAGTCTTAACCAGCTACGTAGGTCACTAACCCTAACCTCAGTCTTAACCAGCAACGTAGGTCACTAACCCTAACCTCAGTCTTAACCAGCAACGTAGGTCACTAACCCTAACCTCAGTCTTAACCAGCAACGTAGGTTACTAACCCTAACCTCAGTATTAACCAGCTACGTAGGTCACTAACCCTAACCTCAGTCTTAACCAGCAACGTAGGTTACTAACCCTAACCTCAGTATTAACCAGCCACGTAGGTCACTAACCCTAACTTCAGTCTTAACCAGCTACGTAGGTCACTAACCCTAACCTCAGTCTTAACCAGCAACGTAGGTTACTAACCCTAACCTCAGTCTTAACCAGCCACGTAGGTCACTAACCCTAACTTCAGTCTTAACCAGCAACGTAGGTCACTAACCCTAACCTCAGTCTTAACCAGCAACGTAGGTTACTAACCCTAACCTCAGTATTAACCAGCCACGTAGGTTACTAACCCTAACCTCAGTATTAACCAGCCACGTAGGTCACTAACCCTAACCTCAGTCTTAACCAGCAACGTAGGTCACTAACCCTAACCTCAGTCTTAACCAGCAACGTAGGTCACTAACCCTAACCTCAGTCTTAACCAGCAACGTAGGTCACTAACCCTAACCTCAGTATTAACCAGCCACGTAGGTCACTAACCCTAACCTCAGTCTTAACCAGCAACGTAGGTCACTAACCCTAACCTCAGTCTTAACCAGCAACGTAGGTCACTAACCCTAACCTCAGTATTAACCAGCCACGTAGGTCACTAACCCTAACCTGTTAGTGTTAACCACATGAACCCTATATACTCGGAAAGATTCAGCGAAATCAGCGGGTCGCCGGCCGATGGAGTAGGCTATTTAAGGGATTAAGTGAGAGTGTGCGCACGCACGCATGCACGCGCACAGACACACACCATCAACGGTGAATTCGAATATTTTCGATTAGGTGCAAATTACTGCTTTCTTTGAACTGTCCTCCAGACACACACAAAGCGGGATCACGTTTCTGTTAGATTGCTGGTAAACAAACCACACACATTCTGCACCACTCACTCACTCCTCCTCCGATCCTCAAGGGAACTTTGATGCTTTTTGTACATAATCTCTACCGTTTGATATTTGTTTACTGCATGCATAAATTGCTTTGGGTTTCCAGATAAATGATTTATTACGGCATCGAAATCAGTTTAACCGCTTCAGCCCCATCGGCTATTGTGGTGGTTGCACCACTCAAAAAACCCCCAAAACAATAACATGTTAACCTTAGAGTATATGAATAGAGAGGGCACCCGAGTTCTCCTCCCATCCACTTGCATTAAGTTGCTCAAAAGCGCACGAGGCGATTTCACTCCTCCTTCCGGGTATAGGAACAGAGAGCATTCTGGGATGGATTGGCCCCATGAAACACATGCACGTGCTGCCGTTGAAGGTGCACGAACGTATTCATATAATACTCTATGGTCCCATAGAGTATATATGAATAGAGAAGGCACCCAGAGGAAACTCTGAAGCGAAATGGACATATAGTGACCGAATGAAGGTATTGCAGCCTTTTTTTCCCCCCACCGTTTTTCCAAAAGACGCACCAGTCTCCAATTAGGACCTAATCCGTAAAACGCAGCAGTGTGCAAGCTCCTCTACTTTGTTTATTTTGCAACAACAACAAGATTCTGTTTACTAATAAATGCATTGAAAATTGTTAGAAAGCACTTTCTGGAGTATGTCGTTTGGAGATATAGGATGGCTACTGTATGTCGAGAACAAAAGGGACACTATACCAATGCACCTCAAGCATGAAACGGCGGTGCATCACAGAAACAGTAGCCTGGCCCAGCCAGCGTGCTTTCTGGTCTAGAAAGGCGAGTATAGCCTGGCCCAGCCAGCGTGCTTTCTGGTCTAGAGGGGCGGGTAGCCTGGCCCAGCCAGCGTGCTTTCTGGTCTAGAGGGGCGGGTAGCCTGGCCCAGCCAGCGTGCTTTCTAGTCTAGATGGACGGGTGTAGCACATTGCTCAAGCGCTGGATAACATCGCTTCACCGATCTCGAGCGCCCACACAGATCTTGTGAGTTTGCTGCACAGATCCATAATAGTAGTATATATTCTTCTATATTACCATTACTCCGGGGCAGACCATCCGAAGGGTCCATTTGTATGATAATGTGTTAAAAGTTGCTCTAACTTCACTCAGCGTATAGTTTATACTTCGTAGCCCCGAGGAACCTTCTCTCCAGATCCATCAGGCCAGACGTCATTAACATATGATTATGATCATATAACGATAACGATGTGGTGGCTCCAAGAAACTTGTCCTAAAGCTCTCTCTCTCTCTGTGTGCGTGCGTGCGTGCGTGCGTGCGTGCGTGTGTGTGTGTGTGTGTGTGTGTGTCTGTACGTGCACGCGATGCGTGCGTGTCCACGCGTGTGTGTGCTATACAGCTTCCATCATGTCTCGGAGCAGTTTAGCAGAGAGCGTCATTTAGCAGCGTGTACGAGACTGCACTATAGACCAGAGCATGCATAATGCATGGCATTATGCCCACTGCCCAGGTTTTACTGTAGCACACTGCCACGCAATATCTATTCAAGGATTCCTTTCATGATTGTCGTTTCACAGTGCATGACTCAAAGTATAGTCCTTCTTTAACCCAAATCCCATCCTTATGTGTATATAAGGTCCTATTTGATGCGAGATGATGCCGTATATTTATTTTTCATGCATTGTGTCAATGTCAATGGATTTATTGATTGATTGATTGATTGATTGATTGATTGATTGATTGATGGGCCGTGATGCGAGCGTGGATGAAGGACACAGCAGTTGGTGGCCCACGAGAAGTTGAGAGAGAGAGACACAGAGAGCCATTGTGCGAGAGCCATACAGAGGCCGAGTCACACAGAGACTATAGTCTCGGCTATCCAGACATGAAATTCCACAATATCCGAATGCTAATAGGCCAATATAGAGTCTGGAACTACACCTCCTGAAATCCGAGTGAGGAAGCTGCCATTTTCCGTTCACGGAGAATTTATTTAAAAATATCTTTAGAGCTTATTTCTTATTTCCATTTCTGCTAATAGACATCAACGTTTTTAAAACACAGACAGACAATACACATAGAGGCTGAGTCATAGAGACAGACAAGACAGACTGTCTTCAGACAAGACAGACAGACAGACAGACAGACAGACAGACAGACAGACAGACAGACAGACAGACAGACAGACAGACAGACAGACAGACAGAGGCTGAGTGAGTCACAGACAGACAGAACGCACCCAGTGCACCGAATAAACGAACGAGAAGAGGGCACACCAGGGCACAATTCCTGAACGCACCCATAGAGAGACAAACAGTCGGGGCGTTAAATATCTGATTAAAATAACTCTGTGGAAGCTGTGGCAGTGGAAGATGGCAAAGGCCACTATATATAAACCCACCGTTGGAAGGTGTGTGCCAGTAAATAGTGTCATCTACTCCGGTGTTTCGTTTTGTATATATTATGCAGCGCCGTGGCCGTTTGTTTTTTTGGAGTGGAGACGTCAAGTGGATTTTCTCTCTTTCCGGACTTAAGTTGGATCCGTATACGGAGCCCTGCATGGAGTGGCCATTGAGAGAAAATAGATAATAACTCTGTGGCCTCAAAATAGTATTGTGTAGCCTCGAATGGAAAGTACATATATAGCAGAACTAGACTGACAACATTGCGCCACAGAGAAAGGATGCTTTGGTTCATGTTTGTTATAAGAACATTGTATCTAGAACAATGAAAACAGAATGGCCTTGGAGTATCTATATACTATAGATACTCCAAGGCCATTCTGTTTTACTTGGATTGACACGTTTTGAGCTTAGAGATCGCCTATATTTCCACCATTCAGGAGAATTCCGTGCTAGAATGCTTTCTTATCTGTCTTACCTTTCTTTGTAGTTGTTACGTCCCCACCAAAGAGGTCCAGGTGTTTTTTAGTGCAAAAACTCCTTATTGGCTATTTTCCCTACCATAAGCCCTCAATGAATTGCATTGCATTGAATGGGAATTGAATGGGGCTATGGGGTGTTATGCTAGTTCGCTTATTTCCATCGAAAGAAGTAGTAAAGTGTGCCGCTTGGGATATTATTTACATTATGAAGAGAGGATATATACAAAGAAATTATAATTTTGAGCGATGGAAATAAGCGAATTAGCACAACACCCCATAGCCCCATTAAATTCCCATTCAATTCAATGCAATTCATTTAGGGCTTATGGTAGGGGAAACAGCCAATAAGGAGCTTTTGCACAAAATAACACCCTGGACCTCTTTGGTGGGGACGTAACAACTACAAAGAAAGGTAAGAAAGCCTTTTAGTATGGAATTCTCCTTTAAGTATCATCATCATGTGCAACTTTTGTTAACGAAGCCTAAAAGCCAAACAGAAATGTATAGTTTAATTCATAATAATATTCTTTATTCAAAATGTTCCAATGTTAAACGACAGAAATGCTATTTGGACAATTAATCGTCAATTAAAATAAAGTAATAATGGTGACAATCCTGCATTCAATCAATACCAAAAACAACTTCCTCACTTTCTGGGGGAGACGTGTTGCTCTGATTCTCAACAAAACTAATCCAAAACAAGGAAGTGGAAGACTAATAGAAAAGTTAAAGCATGAAATGGAAAGTTATAACTGAAATGTCAGGAGATTATATAGCCTTTAAAAGACATTTGAACCGTGACTGTGATTGTGCAGAGAAAGATTTGTGTTGGTTGTTGGTGGTGTGCATTGTGTAGTCGCGTGCGCGTGCGCGTGCGCGTGCGTGTGCGTGTGTGTGTGTGTGTGTGTGTGTGCCAGATGCGTGCATGCCGTGTACGCAGCGCACTGACAGTCACCAAAAAAAGCAACTCTGAAATAATGAAGTTTGATCAAAATTAATTTTCACGGCCGGACAAACTTTAGTTGAAATAATTAACATTTAAATAGCCGCAATGATCCTTTAAGCTCCTTTTAAGCTTTTAAGCTAAAAGGACACGCTTTCCTGCTCATAAACATTTGTTTTTTAATTTAATCACTTTGACTTGAATAATTGATTAAAAGAATGTGTGAAACAATGAAATGGGGACTAGAGATTATGACTGCAGGCAACAGCTTAATCACACAAAACACCAAAACGAGACACTGCTTTTGGGGTGCCTAAAATCACGTCTTAAAAGTTAACGCGTTATAGTTTAGTACATTCGGTTCTGGTTAAGTGATTCATATATAGCAGCTTAACCACTATGTTGGCTATTCAAAAATAGCAGATCTACACGCTTGCACATCTTCTACTTTTGAAAATATTGAACAATATTAAACATGTTTGAAACATTTGTAATTCCTTTAGCACCATCTAGTGTTAGCATGCGCACACCTAAGGAATGCCATGCACCCGGCCGCTCTCGCTCTACGGCGCTTGTTTCCCTTCCGGGTTATTCAGGAAGGTGGGGGCCTTTGTGAGGAGCACATCACCACTCGCATTAGCCTCATAGCCCTTAGCTAGCATTACAACTGCAGTTACAATTACTCAGCGATGCGGCTACAAACTCACAAATGATTGTGGATCGTCGGGATGCGCGACGGCCCACCATGATGGACAGCTCTCGAACCTTTAGAGATACAGCGCTTTGAAAGTCCTGTTATAAAGGAGGCTCAACGGAGCTGACTACGGATAAGCGGTTGAAGATGGATGGATGGATGGACATGCTAGTCTGCAATGGCTCAGGGTATATAGAAGACGGGGTTAAGGACATTAAAATGGGATTGGTATTTAAGATAGTGAATGGTGATGATATAGCGCTTTTATCCAAAGCGCGTTACATAGATTGTGCATTACATTCACCCACTGACACACACACACACACACACACACACACACACACACACACACACACACACACACACACACACACACACACACACACACACACACACACACACACACACACACACACACACACACACACACACACACACACACACACACACACACACACACACACACACACACACAAACACACACACACACACACACACACCAACCTGCTCATCAGGAGCAAAGGGTTCAGAGTCTTGCTCAAGGACACTTCGACACTACCTCTGGGGGAGCCCACAGGGATCGAACTGGGACCCTCGCGGTTGCCATCCGGCCGCTCTACCCCTGGACCACTGCATAGTCAAAGACACTTCTCCAATGTGAGTGACACCCACACCAGAGGGAGACACCATGATCTGACAGGTGTACCACCCCCCCCAAAATATGGGTCTAATGCTCATGCTACTGTTCTGTGTGCGTGCGCACACACACACACACACACACACACACACACACACACACACACACACACACACACACACACACACACACACACACACACACACACACACACACACACACACACACACACACACACACACACACACACACACACACACACACACACACACACACACACACACACACACACACACACCCCTCTCTAAGGCCAGTCCTATAACTATTGTGAGTCGATGTATCATGTGTCAATCGTGATGCTGTGAGCTGGCTATCAGTCAGTCAGTCAGTCAGTCAGTCAGTCAGCACCAGGGTTGTTTGTTTGTTGTTCACATCAAGTGAGACGTTCCTCTTTGAATTCATGATATTGTTTTGGCATAATATCTCTTTGATCTGCTGCTACTGAGACTTACAGCATCTTCTGTAAGAAATGCCTTGTTTTAACCCATTCTGTACGGGAACCCCTTTTGGTGTTTAAGCATTATTTTATACTTCAGCTATTGGAAAAAAGCAGATCTACAAGCTCATAGTGCGGCACCGAGTGCCAAAGTGTCCAAAATAGCAGATCTATATACAAGCTCAAAATGTGTCACATTTCGAGCTTGTATAGATCGGAGGGTTACACTCTCTGTAACCCAGGTTCTCTGAGTGGAGAGACTGGCTCTCCACTACATATTTTCAATATGTACGGGAACTGACCCTACAGGGCAGTGTTCATGGATATCTCTTTAAGACACATCTTCTATGGTGGCCCTGCCCAGATTCCAATCAGCGGGCTTTAAGCCCCATCTGTGCAGTGCCACTTTGATTAATTCTTGATTGACACGCATTTCGGAGCGGCTCTTTTGTGGAGAGCCAGTCTCTCCACTCAGAGAACCTGGGTTACAGAGAGTGTAACCCTCCGTTCTCTATCGTGTTCGAGACTGGCTCTCCACTACATATTTTCAATATGTACGGGAACTCTCTAAGACACACCGCGAGGAAATAAGCAGACCAGCTGCCCCTGCGGCAGCCCGAGGCAGTTTAACCTGAATTCCGTCCGAGCCTATAAGTGGTGAGCGCCATGAGTCACAGGCGCTTGCCAAAACGCTCCAAAACTTCAGTATTCATACCAAGTAAGTAATACTCGTGGCCTAGGCGCAAGACGCCACCTAGGCTCAGCTGGCCCAGCATGATGCTAGGCCAGTGACCACCGGGGTGAAGGGCTGCTCAAGCCAGCCCGTCAGATGCCCGGCCGACCTGACCGGTCAAGGTGCTGGTGACCCTACCGCTGAGTAGCACGCAGGAGCGACTCCCACAGGGGGAGCGGATGCCACCACGTTCCATCGGTAGGACAAGGTGAATGTAGACAGAGTCGCCCATGTCACTGCTGTGTAGATCTCTGTCAGAGATACACCATTCTACAGCAACCAGGGGGCTGTTGTCCCATGGGCAGAGTGTGCCCGCCTTCCAGGCGACCCTGGCACTCCTGCCTGCTTGTCCCTGTTGGATCGCCCCTGTGATCCGGTGGGACAGTCCACCCTTCGACCATGGTCTACCCGAGCACTCTCTGATCAGGCCGTATGGTATAGAGTGCAGGGATTGGCGCCAGCACCACCTAACCATTGCCATGTAGGAAGCGGCAGCCTCCTTCATGCACTGATAGGGACATTCTTGTGGCTGACACTGCTAACAACAAAAATGCTGTCCTGCGAGAAGCCACCCAAGTGTCCACGCTTAATTGGCTCATGCCGCAAGGCAGACAGTACCACCTCCCGTGGGGGGGCTGCCGACCTAATGTGCGAGCACCCGGTACACCGTGGTCTCCCTCAGCCCTAAGGGGCGGAGGCACCAGCTGGCTCACTGCCAAGAGATGCCAGCCAGCAAACTAGTGCTGTGGGATCCAACAAACGGGCACCGGTCACGAGGACGTCCCACGCCAACATCCGTGGATGTACTCAAGAACGACGCAGGAGCGCAAAGCACCAACAAACTGGCCAGATGGAGATCCAGGATCACCGGAAACGACAATGGAGGGCTCGTCTGAGGACGACCTCGAGAGAGCTACAACCCATGACATGGTGGAACCTACTCAGGGGTCCACCTGAATTGACCGCCACTGTCTCGAGAGACAGCATGTGGGGGCTGGGTATCCTGAACTGTCAGGACTGAGGAGTGGGCTCGGTGTGCTGAGCACCTCTAGCCATACCCCGCCGGTTGGCCCTGGAATTGTTTGTTTACGCTCTCTGCCGTGTGGTCTGGCCGGACCGCGGCGGCAACGATCAGCGACCGTAGATGGCCTCAGAGTACGCCGACTAGGTCAGCTCCTCTGGGTTCTACCCCGCTACCCGCCGCAACGGTTTACAGCCGCGATGATCAACCAGGAGGTTCACCGACGAGGTCGGTTTCGCTCGGGGTCTCACAGCGCTTCTGCAGCCAGGGAACCCAGGCTCCACCAACGAGGTCGGCTTCGCACTTGGGACCCTTTGGCCGCACCGAGCGCCGTCTCAAGGTTTCCCCCGACGAGCAGGTTTCACCAGGGAGCGGACGCACGGACCGAACGCCGTCTCAAGGTTTCCCCCGACGAGCAGGTTTCACCAGGGAGCGGACGCACGGACAAGACTGAGGCTTCCTCCGTGAGGCAGATTCGGCACTCAGTCTTGTTGCTGTTGTTGTTGGCTAGCTGCGCCTAGATAGCCATGACTTCGTGACTTCTCTGGATGAGAAGAGCTTTCTCTGTGGTTTCAGACCGGTAACCGGATTCTACCCCGCAGAGTCACACCTAGGTGCATAAACGGCTCGCCGTGACACACTGTACACTGTATCGTGTGCTCTGCCCGACAGCCACAGCACGCTCTGCTGTGTCACTGAGCCCGGCTCCACCGTGAAACTACACCACGGACGCATGAGCTGACCTCGTCAGCAATACGCCCTATAGTGTGATAATGGCTGAGATTCAGGCATACTTCCTGGCAGACCCAGCATGTCATGTCTATGTTACCAAACGTCGGACAGACACAGCATGTCCTGTCTGTGACAGAACTACACCACTGTCGCGTGAGCTGACACCCCGCCAGAAATACGACAGTATAGTGCGCTATGATGACTGCCCAACATAAAGGGAAACCTTCGACTGACCCAGCACGTTCTGTTTGTGTCACTGAACCCAGATCCACAATACCGAACTACATCACCGGGGTGTAAGCTGGCGCAACACCCACAATACATGTATTCATGTACTCTTTGTATGTCTATTTCATATGGACCCCAGGGAGATTAGCTGTCGCTTTGGCATCAGCTAATGGGGATCCATTCAGTAAACCATACCCTGTATAGTGTGCTCTAATGGCCGTCTGACCCCAAGGAATTGTGTTAGTCCCGAAAACTTTCACTAAATCCTTCTTTACAGACCTGTCCGTACCAGGCAGGGCAGGAAAGAGGTGGAGCTATAGCCTGAGCTTAGCTCGCCCAGCTCTGCCAACCTGGGACAAGGTTCAAGGTAGTCTTTATTTGTCTCTCTTGAGAAAACATTGTCTTGGAGACAGAGTCACAGCTGTATACAAATAGCATATACCCGTTCACATAAAAAATACATTTTTATGGGTCTGTCAGTGGAAACGACTGGTCTTTTGCCTCTAAAACAGGCATGGCCCCTCCAGCTTCAGCTGGAAGGAAGAGACCATTCATACAGGAGGTCCTCATACCAGGGCCCCCGCAGGGCACACACTGGTCATGGCCATCCTCTGTGGGCGTGTGAGCTCCACATGCAGCCTGAGAAACCCCTGCTATTTCCATCTCCTCTTGTCTCTATATAGATATATTCATATGTATACCTATATATTATTTATTATATGTGTACCTATATATACATATATGTATACATCTTGTATTGTACACCATATTTTAACTGTTCGGAATGTGCTCCACAGGGAGTGGGCCCATAGTAATTGCTTGAACGTGAGGGGTCATAATCTACCCTTTGCAGCTCACAATGCTGCATAAACGAATCAAGGCAACCTGGTACCCTAAGACATCCCCATGACGCGGATTCTCAGTGTGCTCTCTCTTTGTTAGGACAGAGTCCCCAAATCAATGTCCACAGTTTGTTTTGTGTCACCAGCAGAGTTATGGACCTCTGGAAGAGGTTGTACATAAACTGCTCGGCCGCTCTAGCACAAAACCATCTGACATTAAGCACACTGGAGGCTTCCAAACTTTTGTATATCATACCAGTGGGCCTACAAGTCCACATGCATAGTGTGTTGTTGTAGCCATTATCATACTTATAATAATAACAATAATAATGAATTGCATTTTTATAGCGCTTTTCCAAGTGCTCAAAGCGCTTTACAATGGTACATATATATATGCCTGTACTGTATTGTACAGACTGTACAATACATTGGTAGTGTATCAGCTTGCGTGATACACATACCTGTATGCTTGTATTGATACACACAGGTATATATATATATAAGCATATAAGTATATATTAACCAGAACCAATCGTGACAGAGTAAGCGATTTAATTGCAGCGCCTAACACGGTGGGTCATCTGGAGTTTTTGTCTCCTGATCTTTGAGCCACACCGCCCTCTTGTGAACCGTGAGGCACAGTGCAGTCTGGGCAGCCGTCCCTGACGAGCATACCTCCTACACTATGACGCTCACGTCAACCTGTCAATGAGGAAGTTGGAACACGCTGGAATTGTTTGTTTACACTCTCTGCCGTGTGGTCTGGCCCGGACCGCGGCGGCAACGATCAGCGAACGTAGATGGCCTCAGAGTACGCCGACTGGGTCAGCTCCTCTAGGTTCTACCCCGCCAATCGCCGCCGCGGTGTACAGCTGCGATGATAGACCCGGAGGTCTCACCGCTTCTGCAGCCAGGGAACCAGGGCTCCGCCAACGTGGTCGGCTTCGCACTTGGCTTTGGCCACACCGAACGCCGTCTCCTAGTTTCCCCCAACGTGGTCGGGTTTCACTAGGGAACGGACGCACGGACCGAACGCCGTCTCAAGGTTTCCCCCAACGTGGTCGGGTTTCACCAGGGAACGGACGCACGGACAAGCTGAGGCTTCCTCCACTGTCTAGCGGATTAGGCCTGCAGCTTGTTGCTGTTGTTGTTTTTTTGTGGAGCTACGCGGCGCCCCGAGAGGAGTCGTCGAGACGACCAGCTCTCTTCTTACCTAGGTAAGTGGACTGTGTGCCACGCAGCTTCATGTTCTAAATATATATATTTATATATATATATGTTGTTTAATAGTGTCAAAACTGCTGAGATACACGAAACGTCTGCTCTCGTGGAAATCAAAAAATCAAAGTGGCACTGCACAGATGGGGCTTAAATAGCCCGCTGATTGGAATCTGGGCAGGGCCACCATAGAAGATGTGTCTTAAAGAGATATCCATGAACACTGCCCTGTAGGGTCAGTTCCCGTACATATTGAAAATATGTAGTGGAGAGCCAGTCTCGAACACGATAGAGAACTGCTATGTAACGTTGGATACTTTCGTGTGATTCGGTTAATTTATGCAAAATCACAACAAAAAGTAAGACGTTTCAAATCCAACAGCTAGTGACGATAATCCGATTACCTGTTTACGTGACCGGAGTTACAATAAATTATCCTTTTATTTTTCCCTTACATTTTTATCCCACAATTTTGTAAGCCATTTTTTTCAGCCAATGTCAATTATCTAATGTAATCCTTATCCTGGGCGCTACACTCCCTCTGCCAACCTGGGGACGACGACTGACATCATGCCTCTTTCTATGCATGAGGAGTCCAAGCCGCTTCTTTTCACCTGGCAGAGTGGTATAGTTTCCCCGGTTGGACGTAGCGCATGGAAGGCCAGGGGGAGGCAGTTTAGAGACCAGGATTACTGCATGTTCTTTGTGAGGGTACCTACCCTAGGAGACATGGGGAGAACATGCAAACTCCACACAGAAAGACCCTTTCGCCAACCCCACCTCGGCTATGGGCAGTGGGCACCGATGACACGGAGGAGGGAACACGCCCCCAGTGCCCACAGCGTCCCCAGCGGGAATCGATCCCGGGACCTAGCTGTATAGTGTGAGGCGACATTTATCCTTTTAAATCTAACGGCAGCAATGATACAGCTTTACACCATCTTCGCTCTTTGTCGTATAACAAAGTACAGTAGGGCTTACAGTAAGTCTTAGGTGTTTTTTTTCAAGGACCCTGAGCTGGAATTGTAACAATTGCACACAATTGTGTTGCAGATTAAACCCTTTAAGGGATTTTTCATAGATGTCATAGCTTCACTAACGATCAGTATAGAGGGTAGCCTATGCACCTGACATCATCATCATCGTACCTGGAAGTTATGCAGGAACAGACCCAGGGACACAGGGACAGACGCAGGGACACACATAGCTGTCTATAGGAGTGGTTGCACCACTCAAAAAACTACCGGTACATTCAGGCTTCGACAGCCCATACATTCAAACAGAAAATATCTGACTGCACTAAACGATGTTAAACGACATTACAGTACCCTCTATTGTGTAAATTAATGTAATGTAAATTTTATTTTTTGTTAAAAAAGGGGGTTCTTGTGCCTCATTGGATGGAGCTATAGAGAGTTCCAGAGAGATCATGTCCAATAATGAGAGGATCCATTGTGAGTCCCTCACGTTTATGGGGAGGTTTCCATCTCAGGACGAGCAGTTTAGGACGAGCACTAACTGAGTAAACTTTGACCTCTACAGGCTACAGAGCGTAGCCTACTTGGCTTGCTCCCTTTTCCCCTACAGACCAAACAGCCGATCTGCAAGCTCACGCAGTGCCTCGAGCTGCATCAATCCCAGAAGTGTGTCAGTCAGGCAATTGACTAGTATACACAAGAGGAGCCATCATTATAATTAATGATAATAATTAATGACGCATTATCATCATTATAATAAGAGCTGCACATGAAACACAACCCCATGTGAAGTTCTGGATGAGTTGGCAGGCATAGTTAATTTCCGCTGGGTAAACAGCCAAAGCATTGAAGTGTATTATTATTATTTCATTTTACCTTTTTTTTTTTTTTACCTCTCAGTATCTCTGAGAGGGTTTTTTTTTTCCTGCTCACGGTGGTAAAAAGTGATATGAGTGAAGAATGTGTGCAGAGCTAGAGACTAGAGCCAGAACATTACATTTAAGACCACTATACTGCAATAAAATGTTTGCCAAGTACAGGTCCTTTGGAATTTATACATTTATAAAATATTATATGCAATTCTTCTGGCATAATTGTCTAAAAAAGATGCTTTGTTTGCGTCTTGTCGACAGGCCAACAGATCCTCCTGTGTCTCTGCGTAGCCTCTGAACATTTGTGACCAGATTTGACTGAGAGACTGCCATCGCGCAAATTACAGCTTTTCACCAGATTATTTTTCTCCCAAAATGAGTTAATAGCACAGGCAGACTCTTCACATACTAGAGCATGTCTGAAATAAGTGTCAGAGCTGAAATCGACGTGTAAATATGAAATAAATGCCCAAACATGCAGCTATAGGTGTAATGTTAGAGACCACAGAAGTGAACCTTTCAAGCCTGTTTTCTCAACTCGCTGTTTCTCTGCAAGACATTAACTCTATCAGTCATACAGTGTCTCCAAAACTGGTGGGTCAAACTGAACAACCAATATGTCAATTTGCTATGATTCCCTGCTTTCATATGACGTGAAAAAACGACAACAGGACCTTTTTCCATCGCAAGGTTCTGTATCTTTGTCCAGATGGCATGAGGTTGAAGAAGCGATTACAGGGGATGATCAGTGTCATGTAGAGATGCACCGATCGATCGGCCTCCCGATCGATCGGGCCCGATCACGTCATTTTCAAAAGATCGGGATCGGGAAAAAAATATCGGGAAATATTTATTTATTAAATATTTTTTATTTTTATTTTTATTAAATCATTTCATAATTGTATTTAACGTTACAGAAGAAACGTGACCATCTATAAGTCTTAAAGTCATCCTCCCGAGTCTTTTGTTTTGTTTTTTAATACAGATTGGTTCATAATAACAACAAAACATCCTCCTCTGAGTCGAAACAGCCTCTTGCTGCTGCTCCTAGGAAAACTTGTTGCACGACAGTGACGTTGGCCCTAAACAGCAGATCTGCAAGCTCACAAAGAGTTGCTTTCGCAACGCGCTGTGATCTTGTAGATTTGCTATCGGGCGACGAATGGCGACGTTCGTGTAACTTGCGTGGCTAGTAGGCTAATAGCAGAAAGCTAACGACAACAAGCGGCAGCGGCTGCACTGAAACAACCGACGCTTAAAGCGACTTTTAAAAAGAAGGAACCACAGAGAGAGAGAGAGAGAGAGAGATGATGAGGAGAATCCAGCCCTCGTAAAGACCACTCGGTGGAATAATTATTGATCGTCATACACAGAGACACACACAGCGGAGTAACCTCGAATCAACAGGCTTCTAAGCACCGTCTTGTTCAGATCTGCTTCTGCATCTGCACTCGCTGTTTGAGTGCTAAAAAGGGAGAGAGAGAGCAAAAACAACTCGTTGTTGTTGCTCTGTCCACCCGGAGCAGGAGAAGAACATTCCGTCTGAAAAGTCCCAACAAAATACTCTATGTCCAATCCATGACTGTAGATAGAAACCCTTCTTCTAATAATATAAGCATAATATCTCATGCAGAGATCTTTATTGTAAACTTTTGTAAATGTTTCTGTGCGACACGGAATCCCTCCTCTCCCCAGTGAGCTCTCCTCTCCTCCCTGCATGTGCTGCGACTCTGCACCACGTGTGAGCGCATAGGTGCATTATTTTTCCCTTGAACATAATGATGAGGCACATTAAAATAGCAATATAAGGTTTTTTTTCCCCCTTTAAATAATGAAAAGGCAGAAATGTCTAATAAAATAATATATGCTAAAAAAAGAATAAAAGATAATGCTATAAATAAACTTTTTGAGTGGTGCAAGCCAGTCCCTTGGACTTATGTGTGTGGGTGCCTGCCTGGCTGGCTGGGTATGAGCATGAAAACAGCATGGTTGTTTTTCACCACCTGTGTGCAACCTAACACACGCACACAAACACATGCCCATATTAACTGTATATGATGATTTCGTGTGTGCCAGTACAGTACAGTAGAGGGTACAGTAGAGGGACCGGCACACAGTAACTCTGTCATTTCTCAACCGTTTCGGACACGGGGTGGCAGTTCGGAACCGTTTTAGTCCCTTTTTTTTTCTTACTGCATTGCCAAAATGTATCTGATCGGGAAGAATTATCGGAAATGATCGGAATTGTATCGGGAGCAAAAAAAAGTGATCGGATCGGGAAATATCGGGATCGGCAGATACTCAAACTCAAATGATCGGGATCGGATCGGGAGCAAAAAAACGTGATCGGTGCATCTCTAGTGTCATGTGATATCCAAAGTGCCAGCTGTGTGAGGGCCTCATTGATTGGCCATCAGAAAGTGTGGATGTAGATCACCGTATCACCGAAAGGGTGGTCACCTTATCACCTAAACCTGGGGTATGAATGGGCCTTTCGGCTACTGGCCAATCACAGCGGAGCTTTCCTAGAACTGCGGTGATGCTCCCTGTACTTTCCCCCCTCTCTCTCTCTCTCTCTCTCGCTCTCTCTCTCCAACAACACAGAAACAACGTGGTCAATGGCCAAAGACACATCGCTGTCTGCCATCGTTCAAAATGTACGGTTTGCGTGTGTGTGTGTGTCTCACTCGGACACACGACATATTCACGGAGAAACAACAACGCGGACGCATGGCGTTATACGCCATAGCTTCTAGTAGTTTACAAAAGGCTGCCGAGTACACAGTGTCACTACAGCGTGAATTAACATACATGAGCCTATAGCTATATGCATATCAATGGTCCACGTCTTCAAAGTACCGTCGGTCCCACCAGAGAGAAGATTCACCACTTCATATTAACATACCATACAGATCAGATGTGTTGCATTAACACCCTCTACCGTAGAGATACAGTACTAGTTATACTGTTAACATGCTCTACCATACAGAAGCACTATAGTTATCGTCATAACGTACACATACTAGCATACTGTGCCATACATCTTGCAATAAAATAATGATTTATTCATTCAAATAATTCTCAGAGATTGTGTCTTTGATACGGAGAGAGAGAGAGAGAGAGAGAGAGAGAGAGAGAGAGAGAGAGAGAGAGAGAGAGAGAGAGAGAGAGAGGGGTCATTATCAGGCCGAGCACAGCCCTGCGTAACCGTATAGCACAATTCCAGCATTCACAGAACTTCAAACATTCTACTTAGAAATGTAATTAAGAGCATCAGTGTGCCGCACTGCGCGGCCACTCTGGGCCCATATCAAAGCTATATAGGAGGCGTAGCGTGCTCCATGTTAAATGACTGCAGGTACAGACAGTCCTATATATATATATGTGAATACACAGCACTGTTTCCCAAACAGTGGGTCGGGACCCATGTGTGGGTCGCGGGCACATTTTTATGGGTCCCATTGTTTTAGGTTTTTTTGTTTCCTATACATTTTGTTTTTAATATAAAAAAAAAACATTTACCACATTTTAAAAAATCATTCATTTTTCAGTAACATCAGGAAGAAATAAAAGAAAAATCTAAGAAATTCCATAAATGAGAAAAATGTTTAAGAAGTAGTGAAAATAGCAGATCTATTCAAGCTCATATAATGCGCCGTGAAGCGGCGCATTATGAGCTTGTAGTTCTGCTATTTAGAGCTCGTATAGCAGCAAAATGAGTTCACCACTACCAACCCTGTATGGTTGCCCGGAGTCCCCCAGGGCTCTGTACTTTTCACTCTATATTATTAAATAACTTTGCTCAAAAATATAGCCTATTATAGACCTACAGACGCCTCAACAGACAACGTCACAATGATAAGAAACAACATGCGCGCGCATACCGGCGGCAGCACAAGAACCCTGCCTCTCTCCTGCCTTTTATTGCGATCGCTCACGCCCTTGAAATATGTAATCCTTGGTTTTTGTTGTGTTTGAACAATATAACAGCAATTTAAAGCAGTTGTCCTCAAAACCACACCTCCAGTCGCTGTCATAAGAACGGGAGGTGCGCTCATGATCACGGCAGAATTAAGGGCCTGCAGCCCATCAAGTATAATTGTGGCTTCGTCCCGCTCACAACAGTCGCATCCGCGATGCGATGTGAGATTGTATATCAGCCGTTCTCTGTGTGCAGTAGGCTACTGCTTTGAAGTATAAATGTCTCCTAGGGTGCACCTCACTATAGCCAACACACACAGTGACACAAACACCCACCCACCCACCCACACACACACACACACACACACACAGCTATAGGCTTTGCCTGTCTATGGGGGACTGAGTGCAGTGGTTATGGTTTTGGATCAGTAACTCTGTACAGAAATGGGTGACAGTCAAATGGCAAATGGTGCATTTATATAGCACTTTTCTCCAAGGGGATTTACATATAGATTGTGCATTACGTGCATTACATTCACCCATTCACACAATAATTCATGCAGTATACACCGATGGCGGAGGAAACCATGCAAGGCACCAAACCAGCACATCAGGAGCAATTAGGGGTTCAGAGCATAGAGTATTAAAAGGATATAACTCACTTCCGTTTTTTTTCCCCCTGTATTTTTTCATGGTAAAATGGTAAATGGTGCATTTATTTATAGCGCCTTTATCCGCTTTACATAGATTGTGCATTACATTCCCCCATTCACACACACATTCATACACCGATTGCAGTGGAAGCCATGCAAGGCACCAACCAGCACATCTGGAGCAATGTTGGGTTCAGTGTGTCTTGCCCAAGGACACTTCGACATGTAGACAGGAGGAGGAGCCGAGATTCGAACCGCCGACCCACGGATCATTGGACGACCTGCTCCTACCTCCTGAGCCACAGTCGTGTCATGGAACCAGAACCGGAGTGTTACAGGCGCTATAGTTGTAATCAATATATATTAAAAAGAAAAGAAAAAGGCCTCAAAAGACGATCTCGGCGACGACAGCTCAAGTAGGTAAAGGCGTCAAAAGGCTTGGTGAAGCTGTTAACCCATTTGGACCCGAGGACGTCTCCTTCTAAACCCTGACAGTTTTCTGAAAAACCCTATGTTTCTACAGTATGCGTCAGTGGTTCTCAAACTATTTCATGTCAAGGAGCCCCAGAATTATATGGATTTGGCCGCCGACCCCCATCTGAAAATATGTTGTTCCAGGGACCCCCCCCCCCCCCCCCAAGAAGCACATAATATTTGAGTTAAAAATGCTCTGAAAGAATATATATTCAAAGATTTTGCAAAGATTTTGACGATTTTTCAAAAAAATAGCAGATCTACAAGCTCGGAGTGCCGCGCTACGAGCTTAAAGTGTAACATAATGTTTAAAACACCAAAAGGGAAGTTCCCGGCCCAGAATGGGTTAAGGTCAATGCTGTGCTTTGTGTCAATAAACTATATCACGATTCATCATTTTTGGAGGAACATCTTGTATTGGATTGGCATTTTAAGCTCATAAGAAGCTCCGACGTCCGTACCAGCCAATATGAAGTTGACATTTCATATACTGGCCAGGCCAGAGCTTCCCAATGTGTGGGACCCAAATGCACCGACGGCACAGGGAACCGTGCAAGGCACCATGTGTTGTTTTTGGCAGCAAATGTTGATTTTAGTTCCAGTCATATAGTCTCTTGAATAGTTTATTTAGTTTTAGTCACATTTTAGTCACCTGGAATGTTTTAGTCGACGAAATGTCATACGATTTTAGTCGACTAAATCTACAGTTGATTCGGTCGAACATAATGTGTTTTGGCGGGCCTTGATGCCGTCGAAATGACTGTTTTTACACTTGCTGAAAATAGCAAGCCCACAACGCGTCGCGCTGCGACGCGTTGTGGGCTTGTAGATCTGCGTGCAACTAATTGTAAAATAGCTTATACGAGATCTCTTGTCCACTAGTCCCTTCCTAACATTTTAGTCTAGTTTTTATTTGTTGACGAAATTGTCAGTATATTTAGTCTTAGTTTTAGTCATCATAGCTTAGTTTCCATTTAGTTTTCGTCAGTGGAAAATGGTAGTGGACGACACTTGAAAAAACTAATCACTTTGAGAAAACTAATCAATTGCGTATAAGCAAATCAACTGTGGGTCAGGAGGACCCCCAAGCCACAAACTATAGACCACGTGTTACAATTATTAATATATTTTTTTAAATCCCCCAAATATAAAAGAACCCAATCTAAAAAAGTGTTCATTTAATTCCGAGAGCGTGTAGGAAAAGCAAAGTAATTTGCACACCTTATCAGCTGAGGGACAGGTTCGTTTGTTAGGACATGCACGCACCCAGGCACCCACGCACCACACACACACACACACACACACACACACACACACACACACACACACACACGCACGTACGTTACAGTCCATGACCGAAATGTTGCGTTAATACAAGTTTGCATGTGTGTGTGCCTTATGAATACGGGTACTGGCTTTAGTTTCTACATACTATTGGTCAGACAGACAGACAGACAGACTGACAGACCTGTTCTTTGGAGTGGCTACTCATAAACGTATGTTGCTATATCAGTGGTTCTGGTTCTGAACCTTTATAATGTCAAGGACCCCCAAAACGATGCGTTTGGCCTCGGAATAACCTCTTCTCAAAATATACAGTATTGGTTCCAGAAGCAAAGCTTTTGAGTTACACCAAAATACATACATATATTCATTCATACAAAATAACGTTCAAGACGTTTCAAAAAGAGCAGATCTACAAGCTCACATGCCGTATACAGCACACGAGGTGCGTACACAAGGTGCTCGCTCACAGCGAGCATGCACATCTGCTAAAACGTCTCTCGTGTACCGTCCGCAAAAGGTTGTCAATACTGGAGTGAGCTCCCTCTGACACTGAGGGAGCTGATCCCCACTTTCACAGCTTTTAAAAAGGTCAATTCAATGAAACAGTGGCTAAAAAACAACCAGTCACGTATGACCGTCAGTCCACAATAGAGTTGGCCCTATAGCAATAGTTTTAGTCTTTTACTGTGTTTTGAAATGCATTATGTTTTTGTATGCCGTACGTACGTCCTCTCATGTCTAGTAATGTCAGTTTTGTTTAGTGTTCAATGTCCTAAAGGGACTACGGATGGAGAATAGCATCTCTGCTAAATCCAGGTGTATTTATGCTACATTTCAAAAAAACAATGTACTGTTCATTAATATGCTCTGTCCCGTCTAAATAAACAAATAAAGTAAAAGTAAAGTATGGGGGTCCCTGGCACAAAATGATGGAGGCTCTGGTCCGCGGCCCAATATAAATACATTTGGGGGTCCTTGATGGAACACACAAAAACCAACCAACAACGTCTGAGAACCACTGCTGTAAGAGGAGTGACCCGCCTCGCCTCCATCTCCAGCCGTTTGCTGCCGGTGGGCGAGTTGCCAAAACGCAAGCTGTGTTTAACCCATTTTAGACCTGAGGTCAATTCTACATAATGTCTTCTAAATCCTGACAGTTTTCAGAAAAACGCATGTTTCTATGTCAGTGGTGATCAAAGTTTTTCATGTCAAGGACCCCAAAAACTATATGCAATTGGCCATCTGAAAATATATGTAGTTCCAGGGCCAGAAGCAAAGATGTTAGTTAAAAACGTTCGCCCTGAAATAATTATTCGAAAGATTTGCGCCACGTTTTCAGTGATTAAAAAAAAGAAAAAAATAGCAGACCAACAAGCTGGTTTGTACATCGAAGCGCGCTTTGAGCTTGTAGATCTACTATTTTTCAATAGCTAAAGTATAACATATAATGTTTAAAACACCTAAAGGGATTCCCGTCCAGAATGAGTTAAAAGTCTAAACGCTCTCCAAGCCCTTCCACGTTGCTTCAGTTGGTTCAGTTCCAACAGAACTATACATTTCACACACTTCTACACCTGTAAGTCTGTGACGTGTCAATATGAATACAGTCTGAGAGGACTAACAGGTGGCAGTCGAAGCCCATAATATGTCAAGTGTGGGCAATGGGGCATGCATATTATTAAGTATGAATAAAGCGATGATATCGCTTCGAATGTTTCATTGGTTTCTATTTTAATTTTAGTTTATACTTTGTTTTAAAATGTGTTTTTTTAAAGTGGCTTGGATATAGTTGATTTATTTGGTTTTGGTTTTTTTTTGGGGGGGTTGAAACTAAAGGAGCCTGTGTTGGCCTTAAGATGGAAGTATAGCAGAGTGTCTCACAATCTCAGCCCGAGAAAAAAGGTCCAATATCTCCCCCGAGTCTTATAGGGATATCCCATTTGGCTTAGTGGTTAAGAACCGTAAGACGTTGGCTTTCCACACTGCAGGAGAGCCCAGGGTTCGATTCCTGCAGGGCGCTACAGGAGCAACAAGCTAAACAAGATAAGACCCACGCAGACAACCACCACTGTCACATTCTGTACATGAAGCCTCGAGGAGGAGTCAGGAGATTTACGGTGAAGTGATGCAAGAAGCTGTAACATCTTATCAATGGATGGAATCCTCTTAACTCCACATGCCCTATACCATGATGTTGTTGTTTTTTCCTAAATTAACACCCTGATAGGTCTTACACTACAGCGTCACGCAAAAAAAGAAGCAGATCTGCAAGCTAAAAAAAAAACACGGCGCGAAACAGCACGTTTCGGAGCAGATCCATTTTCCTGAGTAAACATTTTAATCTCTTTCTCTCTCTCAGCACAAGTTCATAAATTGAATGCATACCGTATATAGTAATCTAGTATCATAGGTAAACCAAGAACGTATCATCAGGGTCAACAGTATAGTATTAAAATATATAATCTGTCATTTGAAATGTACATTGGCTCGATCCATTAACCAATTGGTTACATTTTCTTACCATTACCTGCAAAGTTAATACTTTTACATATACGAGGTATAGCATCCCGACAGTGACTTCATATTTATATTCAGTAATCACACTGATCACACATTAAGCCAGGCTGTATTTACATAATGACATTAAACAGACGCACACAAGGTGTGTGTGTGTGTGTGAGAATGGAGAGATTATCAAACCTTCATCTCCTTCAAATGTGATCGAGCCCCAGAGACCAAAACGAGAGAGAGAGAGAGAGAGAGAGAGAGAGCGCGAGAGAGAGAGAGAGAGAGAGAGAGAGAGAGAGAGAGAGAGAGCGCGCAAAAGACAGAAAGGACGGACAAACAAGAAGTGCGTTTTATTTGATGACAGTATATCATAGTTTGTCACTCGGTGGAGAAAAAGCTTAATCTGATTGTCTTCTAATGCGCCTGTCGATCAATTACAAGCATTTAGGAAAAGGGAACGTCGAGCGACTCAATCTCTTTAGTCTCAGACAGATGCTAATCTCCGTGCAAGCCTTTTGCTGAAAATGTGTGATTTATCGCATTAGAAAAGCTACAATTTACAATTGATCTAGAGCGACTTAACAATTGTGCAAGATCTGAGAGGGCCCCGAGTCCAGCAAATACTTTAAAGAAAAACTTTTAAAGAAGTATTCAAAATAGCCGATCTACAAAGCTCACAGCTCACATCGTGTCACGCATTTGCGTCACCATGTGAGCTTGTAGATCGCCTATTTTCACTATAGTTTGGCTGCCAGGGAGAGTGGGCAAAAACATCACGTTTCTCTTTTGTGGGTCTTCGAGCCAAAAAGGTTTGTGAACTGCTGAATTATACAACAACTGTCAAGGAAGGAATAAAATAATCCTCAGTATCATAGTAGATAGATTTTGCTTGCTTTTGTGGTTAAAGGAATCAATGCAACCAGCCGCAATGGGAAAGCTTTCTAATAAGCTATTTATCGTTTTTGCTCTGTCTGTCTGTCTAACTGAATGGAGTGTTCATTTTGCCAGGTAGTCTCAGTCTTGCAATCAGATCGATAGAGAAAGAGAGACGGTGGTGAAATGAACTACTGTATGTAACAACAAAGCAGAGTCCACTTCCTCAGACAGTATAGAATCATCCGCCATGTTAACATCTTTGTCAACATTCCATCTTGCCCGTGGACATACAAAATGAGTGGACAATAATATCGCCAGAAAAACACATACATGGATAGCCTGAATGACAGGTTTGTAACTGTTGTAAAAGAGTTGTTCAAATGGAACCAAATTATTTGAATAAAGTACTATGTAGTTGGACTCTTATTGTGCCATAGAATTGTAGTAAATACCGGTAATTGTCATACATATTCTGAAGAAAACCTGGAGATTGACATTCAGTAGGTGGGTCTTGTGATCAAAATAAGAACATCATAATGGTGTGTTAAACATCTAAAAACTTTGCCATGGTCAAGAAGAAGACTTCATTTGCCAACGGACACATTTGTCCGTGTACGGACACATGTGGGTGACCCCTGAGTAGAATGTTTAATAGTTTAAACGTGTGCCTACAGTATATGATACATGTCCAACCAAAATTATGCATATATGTCACATGTTCAACCAGTGTTTATGCTCCTATGTGTCATATTATGTTCAACCAGTTTTCAGTCAGTGAGGTTCATCCAACAAGGAAGACAAATAAAACATGTAATGGGTCCAAACAGCAGTCCTATTAGTATTTTACATTTGTTAAGCTGAATATTATAGAAAGTGAAATTCAAACCAATCATATGGACTACTTTATCTACTAACGATCTACTTTCAACCAATTTGGCATGCGTACAGGGGAGGCCATCCTATGTACAAGCAGTGCACTTCTAATGATGGCTGAGAAAGAAAGAAAGAAAGAAAGAAAAAAAGAAAGCAGAATAGACCTATACAGTACGCGATATTCGTTTTCATAGATGTATGTTTTGCCACCAGGCCAGTCACTACACAACAGACAGACAGATCCACATCAGCATGGATGGAGTTCCAAAACGGAGTTTGGAACTCAAAACGTCCCAAACTCTTCTCCCTCCTGGCTCCAAAACTACGGAATGCACTTCCCATCACAGTCAGAACTGCAGCCTCATGACTCACATGTAACAACAAACCCAAAACTAAAGATAGACCGGATATCCGGCGCTAGTATAAAAGCATCATGGGAAATGCAGTTCAAGCAAAACCCTGTTAAATTGTATATAGCAACAGAAACAGCTATTCTAAGTGAATCAAATTATTTTTAACTGTCTTTTAAGTCTTTGTAAACTGTAAATAATAATACTATGAAATAAACATATTTATGAACATTATGAAATGAAATGTGAAATATGAATAACTATATATTCCAAATAGTTATAACACCTCACTCCCAATCTTCCGCCGTAGTCTGAAAACACACCTCTTCAGACTCCATCATGGCCCGTAGCCACTTGCCCTAGCCTAGCCCCTTAGATGGCACTTTATGTAGACTTGGATAGTATTTTAGACAGACTTATAGCTCGTTACGTAGACAGCACTGGAATTGCATTTCATGTAGTCATAGCACTTTATAGTACACATGTATATTGTATAATATAATAGTATAGTATGTATAGTTGACATAGATACTCCACTGTTACGTTCTTAGTTTATACACGATTCATGATAACTACTTTTTATATAATGTGATGTATGCCATGCTTTTGTTTTTGCTTAAATGTAAATTGTAAAATGACTTCAATCACCTTAATATACAACACAAGTAGCCCTGGATACACATGGCGATGAATTACCATGCACCAATCACAACACATTGCCCCATAAACGCACGCACATGCTCTGCAAAGGACGTTTTCACATGTTCACTCCACAATCATTTCGGGCGCCTAGCTGCATGTCGCAGACAGAGACTATACGCTGTCCATGTTTGAAGCTCGTGGGGAAAATGGAGATATTTTTACTAAACACACGTTCGTTCTCTGCCAGAACATTCAAATGGATATCGATGCAGTCGGGAGGAAACCTTCCAACTCCATTTGTGAGGCTTTTGATTGTTTTTCTCCATAAATCATTGCTATTGAACACCCTTTCTGTGTGTCGTTTCGAAAATATTGAATGAATGAAAAGTAGTAAGAAACGCTTTGGGCCCTCAAACTGTCTGCTAAAGCAACTACTGTAACTCCACCACCTCTCCCCCTCTCATGCAAGCAATTGACAATAATATAAAGTCACAACAACACCAACTTTTATGAGGCAGTATTGCTTTGGTTTCTAAATTATAAGTTTCTTAATTTCCTGAAAAAAAATTTACATTTTGGAGTTACGAGGTTTCTGGACAGCAGAGATATGGAACTTAGTGGAAAATATCTGTCTCCAAGTTGCAGCAATTCATGATGGGGTGAGCACACATGTGCAGCGCACATAACTTGAAATGCCAGCACGATGATGAGTCTGCTATACCCGGGTGTGGATGGGGAGTCATCTACGGAGAACTCGGATGAAAGATCTTCATCAATGTCTTCATCGCTATGCTGACATGCTGTCTTCACCGGTGTGTAGTATGTCAAACTCACAGCTGTTATAGTTCATTTCCAAAGTGACCAAATAATGTCGTGCAATTAAAGTGTCAGCTAGAGATAATGATAAAAAAGTGAGTAGTGAATACCAATGATGAGGCCTACCATTTCGGGATAGTGATTGCTATTGAATTACATTGTTTCTGTACTTTGGTGATTCAACTTTTAGCATTCCTACTTTCTCTAGTGTTACGTAACTCTAAACAACTATCCTCTCTCTCTCTCTCTCTCTCTCTCTCTCTCTGAGTTCAATGCAATTTAAATGAAGGTGAAGTAAAACAACACAAACAGCAGCAGAAAAGAAGAAGGGGGGGGAAAAAAGATCCTACCTTTGAGCCATCTTCCACTTGACTTCTTTCAGTTGTCCAAGTAATGCCAGGATCAAACTTTGGAACCCATGGATAGAGAGATAGAGGGAGAGGCTCTCTCTCTCTCTCTCTGTAGTTAATCCTCTGATGAGCCCTCCAGCTGGGTCTCCAGTCACCATCCATACGTCTTGTCTCTCTGGCTATAGCTATAGCTCGCCACTACTTTCCTCCCCTGCTGGGAGCTCCTGGTGTCAAAGGCATGCAGTGGACGGACCAGCGCCGTTCTCCCGGCTGACCAGCTTCTCACTCACTGCAATCATGCATGCGGGGGGCGCTGTCCGCGGCCTGTCGTGAGCAGAGAATGTTGTCTGTGTGAAGCTAGGAGGAAAAGAGACATAACTTTAAATGCAGCCACGATGAGTCTGCTATACCCGCGAGGGCATGCATGGGGCTGATCTATGGCTGAGGCCATGTATCTGACATAATATGAAATGTATGTAATATCACAGCCATGCTAGGGCTTGCGATTTGCATTGCAACGGCTGCAGAAGAAGGCTGGCTGCGCCAGGCTATAAGACTCTATAATATATTGAGATTAAATAGAAATCTACACGTGTTGTTCAGCTTCTATACACTTCACTGCTCCAATATATCACAACGTTAAAACTCACCAACGTTGAAGCTGTACTAAAAGCTTGACTTATCCTCTTTCTACTGCACTGTACAGTATCTGAAAAATCCACCGTATAGGCTAGACATGTTATGAGCTACTTAGAAATGCCATGATGCAGCAGGTGATTGGAGTTTGGAAGCACTCAACAGCCCTGTGTATGTACCACCAATTACACATAAATGCAGGAGGCAGTGGGACACACTCTGACACTTAGAAAATGAATCACCTGCACGCAATCTATTGACAGAACGTAGCTCACGTGTCTACGGTGCATTTTTGAGTGGTGCAACCACTCCCTTACGGAGCTATGTGTGTGGGTAGCTGGGTAGCTGGCTGCCTGGGTATGAGCACCAAAACAACATGGTTGTTTTTCACCACCTGTGCACAACCTAACGCACACACAAACACACACGCACATATCAACTGTATATGATGCTTTCGGGTGTGCCAGTAGAGTACAGTACAGTACAGTACAGTACAGTAGAGGGTAAAGTAGAGGGACCGTTGCACGGTAACTTTGTCATTTCTCAACCATTTCGGACGCGTGTCGGCACGCCGGAACCGGCCCGCCCCCCTGGGTGCGTTACTGTGGGTCTGGAAATCCCCACAGGAAGTTGCACCACTCACTTCACACGGGTGTGATTTTTATGAAACAAACACTTCAAGCTTTCCGTACAGCTTAGCTGCAATGTCGGTGAGTTTAACGTCATTTAATATGATCAGATAGGACATTTCCTATATGGGCTGTCAATGGCTTTGTGTCTGATTCAACCCGTCATGAAAATAATCTAGTGTTGCAAATTGGGCTAGTAAACAGTTAAGTGGCTACATTTATGTCATTTAGTTTTATAATTTAGCATTTTATTAGCCGCAATTTGCAACTCTAGATTGTTTTATAATGGGATGAATCTAGAGTTGCAATACCCTCCATTGACTCCCCACTCATCAATTTGCGTTTGCGATCTGCTTGTCTTAAACGACGTTAAACTCACCAACATTGCAGCTGTGTATAGTCCAAACTTGAATTATCCTCTTTCAATCTGCCGAGCTTGTTTTTCATAAAAATCCCCCGTAGACATGTTAAGAGCTACTTTCCCACAAGGTGGCCCACAAGGTAAGACACTAATCACATATACGAGAATACAAAAAAAATAATACAGTAGGCTACATTTACCCAGCCCCACAGGTTACTACTCTAGGCGAGGAAACAATGCTACACACAACTCAGCTCAACTGATGTCAAAGTTAACTCACCTGGAGAAGTTGGAAAGAAAAGCTGTGGTTTGTCATGAAGATTGTCAACACCTGGCTGCATGTGACTCAGCAGTTTTCACTCCCTGACAACTCTACCCACGCTACTCAACTGCAAGTACATTATTAGGTTGTTTATTTAACTCTTTTCCTTCCAAACATAACAATCAATCTGTCTGTTTGTATCAGGCAGGTGTGTGTGCGACTGTGCGTGTGTGCGACTGTGCGTGTGTGTGTTGGGGGGGAGGGGGGCGGAGCTACCAGAGGATTTTAAAGAGCCTCAGCCTGCTTTAGGGAGTGTCAATCAATAACCTGCAGCACTGTTTCCCAAGCAGTGGGTCGGGTCCCTTGTGTGGGTCATGCAGACACACTTGTATGGGTCCCTTTGATTTTTCTTTCCTATACTGTTTTGCTTTTCATCAATTCAAAACAAATTATTCCCCCCCCCCCTCCCGACATAAATATATGTTTTTATCCCACGATTTTGTAACCCATTTTTCACCCCTGTGTCAATCATCTAATGTGATCCTGGGCTCTACACACCCTCCACCAACCTAGTCCCCATATATGGGGGACAAGGGGAGAGCAACGGACTTGAACTCATGCTTCCTTCATGCTTGAGTGTCCAACTTGCTCCTTTACACCTGACAGGGTGTTTCCCTGGTTGGACGTAGCGCGTGGAAGGAACACGTTATTCCAACCAGTTCCTTTCCCCTCCATCAGGGCAGTCACCCCGGCTGGGAAGTTGACTGTTTGGAAGTTCATTGGTAAAAATGTGTGGGAGCCAACTTGGATAGGTGAGAGGTGTGGGATGTCCAGGTTAGGTTTACTCCATCTACTTGGATGTACGTGAGAGGAAATCGCCGGGGACACCGCTCCACGCGTCCCAAGCGAGCAGTCGAAACGGGTGGCCAAACTCTTCTCCCTTCTGGCTCCAATACTATATGGAATGCACTTCCCATATGGCAATCAAAACTGCAGACTCACTCCCACTCTTCCGCCGTAGTCTGAAAACCCACCTCTTCAGACTCCCATCTTAGCCCGTATGCAAACAAAGGCTCAACTTATGTAACTTAGATAGCATTTTATGTATACAGTAACATATAGCACTCTATAGTGTATACGCATTGTTTCATTATAGCACCCATTCTTGAGATAAGGGACAAAACCTTTTTCAAACTGGATTTTTTTTTTTTTTAAGATACATTCAAATCAAATAGATGTATTTGTAGACACAGGTCTCAACTACCAATCTTGAGAAGGAACAGGTTTTTCGCATAACATTTTTTTCTAAAATGGGACATTTATGCACTTAATACCCGATTCATGTCAACTCCGTCAGACACACTAAAATCCCTTTTAATTGAATTTTATCATTTCAACAATAATATAAAGTCCTCAGTTATCTTATAATGGCTTTCAGTAATCAAGTTAAGTAATACAAATCTTTTAATATTATTTTGTTCCAATATCACACTATTATGAAATATCCAATTTCTCAAAACCGTCATTTCAACCTTTATTTTCAATATTATAACATGAAAACCATGTAAAAAAAAAAAAAAATCATCATTACGTATCATTTCAGTTGGTGTTTCAATACATAAGCACAAAAGATTTGACAGCTAATTTTCTATTTCTTTGGAAATTAACAAAAACATCACGGGACGAACGTCTGACGGAGTTGACGAACATCTGACGGAGTTGACAAGTTTAACTGATTTAGGTTCTAGACCACCTAGGATCTTGATTTTGGTGACTAATCCCACATTTTCAAGGATGAGGAATACAGTGGTACTATTTAGATTTGCCCTGTGAACATGGCAGCCATTTTTCAAAATGGCCGCCAACTTTCTGTTATTTCCCAATAACTCAAGTTCTACACCACCTAGGATCTTGATTCTGGTGACTAATCATACATTTTCAAGGATGTGGGATACATTGGTACTATTTAGATTTGTCCTGTGACCATGGTAGACATTTTTCAAAATGGCCGCCAACTTTCTGTTATTTCCCAATAACTCAAGTTCTACACCACCTAGGATCTTGATTCTGGTGACTAATCATACATTTTCAAGGGTGAGGAATACAGTTGTACTATTTAGATTTATCCTGTGACCATGGATGGTAGACATTTTCAAAAATGGTGGACCTGCTATTATTTTACCAATTTACTCAGGGAATATTATCAGAATAATATAAAATCTGTGAATACATTTCTTACCAAGAATTTTCTTCACCAATGTTTGTAAAGGTGTCTACTAACATATCCCACATTGGTTTCTATTTGACCACCCTAGGGGCATGTTTGACAGCTGCTGAAAGTTGGGTACCATCAACAACCAATATAAGGCTAAATGTTCTAAATTTCATTATGCTTTAAGTAGCATGTGGCATGTCAAACTAGGGGCTTTTCATGATTCTGGATCCATTCCAAGCATTAGTTTTGCACAAAAAACACTACGTTGGCTAAAAACGGCCATAGCCATCATCACAGATGTGATGAGGTCAGCACATGTCGGCACCTTTGGGCAAGTGGCTATGGCCAAACTAGGGGGTCTATGGCCAAACTAGGGGTCAAACTCCTTGGGCTAAATTCGGTGAGGTGAACAGTGAGCAGTGAACAGTGAGGGAAAGACTGAAGACAGAAGATTTGGCTTCAGGACCATCAGGCAGGATGTGCAGACACTGAAGGCATCAGTGTCTTTCTCTGTGTCCCCAGCATGTCAACCAAAGCAATGTTACCAAATCAAAGGAGCCTTCACCTCATGTCACCTGGGGCTGGGTGAGCAATCGTATCCTGTATCTAAACTCACAACTAAATACAGACACTTGGCCAGACTGCCGTTTGAAAGGGTCAAACCCCTCATCCTGATTGGGGAAGACCACCCCACCTAATCACACCAACCGAACAAGTGAGGTTGGGGCCTCCAGGTGGGCCAGCAGCCATCTGCACAAGACTGGGCTGGACCCTGCAGGAAAGCAATCTCCAGCCAAGACAATGTAAGTTGACTATAACAGAGCCCCAGAACACAGAGCTCAGGAGAAGGATGGAGAAACACTGGCAGGAGGCCACCAAGATACAATGCCCCAGAGACCCAGAGTGTGCCACCACTGGCAGTAAGGAGATCAACTGCTGCAGCAAAGATGTCATGAAAGGCAAGTCTCCACCAAAAAAAACCCTGAACCTAATCGGGGTGTCAAGAGACCAAAGTTTCTCCCCCACAGTTCCCTGCAGTGGCCAGTGAAGTCAAACTGTGCATCTGTACCTGAAAGGGGCAAGTCAAAGGCCAGAAAGCCCACCTCCTTTTAATGTCCTGTCAGTAGAAACTCAACCTGCACCTGAAATAAGCCCTTACCTCTCCCAGAGAAAGTTCATCCTTGAAAATGTAATGATTAGTCGCCAGAATCAAGATCCTTGGTGGTCTAAAACTTGAGTTATTGGTAAAATAACAGCAGGTTGGTGGTCATTTTGAAAAACAATGGCTGCCATGGTCACAGGACAAATTGAAATAGTACCACTGTATTTCTCATCTTTTAAAATGTATGATTAGTCGCCAAAATCAAGATCCTAGGTGGTCTAAAACTTGAGTTATTGTAAAATAACAGCAGGTGGCGGCCATTTTGGAAAAAAAATGGCTGCTATGGTCACAGGACAAATCTAAATATTACCAATGTACCCCACATCCTTGAAAATGTATGATTAGTCACCAGAATCAAGATCCTAGGTGGTGTAGAACTTGAGTTATTGTAAAATAACAGCAGGTGGCGGCCATTTTGAAAAATGGCTGCCATGGTCACAGGGAAAGTCTAAATTGTACCACTGTATCCATCATCCTTGAAAATGAGGTCTTAGTCACCAGAATCAAGATCCTAGGTGGTGTAGAACTTGAGTTATTGTAAAATAACATCAGGTGGCGGCTCTTTTGTAATATGGCTGCCATGGTCACCACGAGACAAATCTGTGATGGCCCCATAGCCAAAAATGTTCCTTAAGGCATGCTCTAACTGTGTGCCAAATTAGAATACTGCCCATTATTCAAAAACAATAATTTTATTGTTTTAGGAACACTTTTGTCAACTCCGTCAGATACACGTCAACTCCGTCAGACACAAAATCTGACGGAGTTGACGTCTGACGGAGTTGACAAAATGGCATTTGTTTTCATCTTAACCCTCTTTAGTACAATGTAGCCATTTTGTTTTTGCTTAATTTTGTTAGCTAAACCTAACCCCTAAACTAAAATAATAAACATTATTTTGGAATTCTTAACAAAGATCATAATAATGTCCTGACGGAGTTGACATGTAAAAGCTGTGACCACATTGTTATCAACATTGTTTGTTTAAAATATCAAACAATTGAATGCTTGTCAGACCAGGTACTCCACTGTTGCAACAAATATAAATGGGACTTGGAAAAGGAGTCTTCAGGCTAAATCTGTCGACAATATTTTCTGATTAATTTAAGACTTTTAAAAAAACCTGACGGAGTTGACGGAGACGTGGGACGAACATTTGATATGAGATATTTAATAGAAAATATAAATTAAAATTAACTGTGTATATTATTTGCTATGTTGTTGACAATCTACTTTAATTTAGTATGTATATTTATGTGATTGTGACAGTATTAGACACTTTTTTGGCAGTTTGAAATTGTGGCCACTTGCTGGGGACAGGCTAAATACAGGCCTTTTTGGGTACAGGGCCTGCTTTTAACTAATTCAGATGGAATATGAAAACAATTATAATGAAATTAAGGGCATAATAATACACAACTGTATTACACTTAACTTTGCAAGTGCTTTTATTTTTATGAATTAATTTATTTTTTACATAAAATAAGGCTCTTATGTGTGGGACATGTTTTTTCCACTTTTGTCCCTCATCTCAAGAATGAGTGACAGATATTCCACTGTTAGGTTCTTAGCGTACGTATGATTCTTGCTGAATATTTCTATTTCTATATGTATTTGATGTACTTGCTTTCATCATCATCATCATCGGCGGTGGCTTATGCGTGTGTGTGTGTGTGTGTGTGACCAAAGCCATGGCACGTCATCTTAAAGGATCCATGTGTATTTGTTGCAACATTACGAGGAGTCAGGACTTACACAGTGGCAAAATGATAGAACGTTAATTCCCTCCCCGTCTCAAATGTGAATTCCCTGTGATTTCCAATCCCTTTACACACATTCTGAAATCCCCCCACGTGTCACCACATTTCCTCCGCTCCATTATATTCCATGCGTAAACATGCCAACCGATGACAGTTACACTGACAGGAACAAATGACTCACTGACTATAGCCCATTTAGACCATGTGTTCTACGTGTGATTCTACGGAAATGTCTTCTAAATCATAGACGGCTATCTGAAAAAACCGTATGTTTCTCTGTCAGTCGTTCTCAAACTATTTCATGTCAAAGGACCCCAGAGATAATATGAAATTGGCCGCCGACCCCCATCTGAAAATATTTTGTTCCAGGGACCGCCCGGAAGCAAAGATTTGACTTAAAAATATTTTTTTAAGATAAAAAAAAATAAATAGCAGATCTACAAGCTCGTAGTGTGGCACTCGGTGCCGCGCTATGAGCTTGAAGATCTGCTATTTTTCAGTATAGCTAAAGTATAAACACACTCCTTAAATCACCCAAAGGGGTTCCCGCCCTGGCTGGGCTATATAGGCTAGAGATACCTGCAGCAAACGTCTAAACTCCACACAAAGCTCGAATATAAAAAGTATAACTCATCGTGGCATAACGTTACGTTATTATTCACAATCAAATATTAGCGTTTGTGGTCCTATCCGCGGTGTCTGAAGGGAGTTCATGATCAAACGAGAAATGACAGCACTTGGAAGTTTCCTTATTCATCTTTGGTTTATTTATTTTTTTGTGGAAAATAGCAATTATAATTTGACGAGTATAGAAACTAATCTGAGCTGAGCTCAACTCTCGGATACAATAAAGTGCATTGTTGTTGTTGGAGAACATGCCGTGAAACCGGTACCCTTTTATTTGCACAATAATAACATAAACGATTTAATTTAAATTGTCCGATAAGAACTCCTCTCCCTGAGTGACGGCCTCATTAGGTTTCATTTAGATGCAGCTGGACAGGTTATCATTGCTGTCACAATCAGGGCCGGTTCGATGCCTCTCGGCGCCCAGGTGCGAGATTAGTAGAGGTAGCCCCCGCACGTGCATATTTCATTTATTCTTATTACATTTTATTATTTTGAGGGCTACACAGCGCCCCTCCCTATACGGACCTGGCGCCCTGGGTGGAGAACTGTTCCGCCATGCCATTTAAAAATAGTGAAAATAGCCAACCTGCAAGCTCCCGTTGCAACACGTTGGGAGCTTGTAGATCTGTTATGTTCACTACAAGTGTGTACAACACTTTTGCATGATGAAGTATAAAAGCCTTCATTTACAAAAGCATAACGTTCATGCCTTTGATAGTTACAGCAGAATAACTCGAGAACAAACAGAAGGAGTTCTGTCAAACTTGGAGGGAAGAGCAGTGGTTCTCAAACACATAGGGGTCCATGAGGGGGTTCAAATATGTAGCCAAATATGTCAAGGCGTTCCCTGCCCCTTGGCACAAAATATTTCCAGATGGGGGTCCATCCATATAAGCCAAATACATCAATTTGGCCTGGGGTCCACCTATGCTTTCTGTGGCATAGGCAGCTCCCGGCAGGATCCGCCGGGATAATCTAGACGCAGCTGCGCGACATGAGACTAATTAATTAGAGTGACGGAGAGAGAGAGAGAGAGAGAGAGAGAGAGAGAGAGGAGTGTGTGTGTACGTGTGCGTCTGTGTCAATTTAACAAAGGTGCAGACGATCAGAAATCAGTATAGATTTGCGCTACTGCATGCCGTATTGAAGTGGACTCGGTCCCAGACTTTTTTTTTCTCTCCCTGGAAATAAAAACTTCTGTGTTTCTGAGGCTACCGACATACATACCCAGACGATTTGCTCAGACACAGTTCTCCATTTATTGTCAATGCAGGCATTTAATGTTTGTGACAGAATCTAGCTATCTTTCGAGGGGCCCCTCAAAGAATATGTACGAAGGGAACCACCACCCGTGACCCATTGGTTTCTATACAGATGTATTACAGACCCGTTTTGAAGCTACCTTTTCATTTGACTGCAGGAGCAGGAGGGGAAATAGCGACACCTGCTGGGCCATTAATTAGAACGGCATGCTGACGACTTCCTATTTGGCCTCAAGTCCAGCAGAGCTTCCTTGCCACCTGGTTTGGTGTAGAGGCTCATGGGTCTTCATACTAGTCTGGTGTAGAGGCTTGGGGTCTTCATTCAGTCTGGTGTAGAGGCTTGTGTCTTCATTCAGTCTGGTTTAGAGGCTTGTGTCTTCATTCAGTCTGGTTTAGAGGCTTGTGTCTTCATTCAGTCTGGTTTAGAGGCTTGGGTCTTCATTCAGTCTGGTGTAGAGGCTTGAGTCTTCATTCAGTCTGGTGTAGAGGCTCATGGGTCTTCATACTAGTCTGGTGTAGAGGCTTGGGTCTTCACATTTAGTCGTTCAGAACCAGACGAGGCTGTGTTGCTGGTAACTCACTGACCCACCTGAGTGACAGACAGCACAGAATGAATGGAGGAGAGCATTATATAAAGACAGGAGACGAAGAGAGGAGGCAAGACAACAGGAAGAAGTGGAGGGGAAAAAAGGCAAACATTTGTATGTTAATGATTTTGTGATTCTTCAATAGAAACAGTATGCCGAGAAAAAAAGGGAATAACCAGGTGCTCACCGGAGATAATAAAAAAAGTGACGATGGTAAAAAAAAGGGAAAAAAAAGGTGCTCACACGGATCAAACGGGATCAAGGCATATAGAAAAAAGAAAGACGATCCGAGCACTCAAAAGTTAAAAAGAGGAAAGCCTTTATTAGATTAAAAAGGCAACAGCCGACATGTTTCGACCATAAAATGGTCTTCTACAGGTCGAGAAGGACGCTATTTGCCACGGTAACCATGTCTGACTTGTTAAAAAAGGCAACTTTGTGGCTCAGGAGGTATAGAGCGGCCGGCTGGCTGCTTGGGCATCAGCCGTGAGGCGTTGGTGAGCTTGTAGATCGGCTACTTTCACAATGTCTGCCTCTTTCTCATGTAATATTTGACACTTTGGCAAAATTGGTAATAAAAAGGTCTTAAATGTCATTGCATTGTAATTTTTAGATATGTATTCTGTATACAGTATATGTATGTGTGTTTACTGTTGAGAGAGAAAATAATGTTACAGATGAAGCTAATCATCTGGGGCTGCTCCCATAGAGTTATAAGGCTGATCCCATAGAGTTATAAGACTGCTCCCATAGAGTTATAAGGCTGCTCCCCATAGAGTTATAAGGCTGCTCCCCATAGAGTTATAAGGCTGCTCCCATAGAGTTATAAGGCTGATCCCATAGAGTTATAAGACTGCTCCCATAGAGTTATAAGGCTGCTCCCCATAGAGTTATAAGGCTGCTCCCCATAGAGTTATAAGGCTGCTCCCATAGAGTTATAAGGCTGCTCCCATAGAGTTATAAGGCCGCTCCCATAGAGTTATAAGGCCGCTCCCATAGAGCTATAAGGCTGCTCCCATAGAGTTATAAGGCTGCTCCCATAGAGTTATAAGGTCGCTCCCATCAGAGTTATAAGGCTGCTACCATAGAGTTATAAGGCTGCTACCATAGAGTTATAAGGCTGCTCCCATAGAGTTATAAGGCTGCTCCCATAGAGTTATAAGGCTGCTCCCATAGAGTTCTAAGGCTGCTCCCATAGAGTTATAAGACTGCTCCCTGATCTGCTAATTCTGCGTCTCTTAGCTCCCACCGAGTGGTTAAGAAACTGTTGGGACGACCAAAGACACCAGCTGGGGTTCCTGTGTTGCGTCGGTGACTATGAATAGGCTACTGTGAATATGTGTGTATTTCACACACAGGGCCCTGCAAGTTGCGGGCCCCCGGGGGCCCCGCAAGCTGCGGGCCCCCCGGGGGCTTCAGCGCCACTGTGTTCCATTGTTAATCCGGGCCTGGCCCTACAGTATATGAGCAGGTCGGTGCCTTGCATGGATGGTTTCCTGCTCTGCATGCTGTCGGAAAGAGAGGGAACGTATGGCTGGGTGAATGTATAATGCACATTGTACTGTAAAGCGCTTTGGAGAAATAGGTTGCTATACAGGAATTAACCATTTACCATAATGGCTTTGTTGTTGGACGTCGAGACGGAGCGTTGCGTGTGTGTGACCTGCCCTGCCCTGCCGTTCCGTTTCCCCTCCCATGGCTGTGTTGTTTCTGTCATTATAGTCACAGAAACATGCTCCCATGCTTCTCACTGTTTCATCATCGCCTTGAAGGCAAAGCACCCTGCGATGTATGTCCTCGCTGCTACTGAAAGACTGGGGATCGGTTCATCCTGGGTGAAGACTGGATAAACACTGGTGAATACTGGTGAAGTTCACCCAGCTGGGTGAACAGAAAACGAGGGCTGCAAACTAGCTCTGGTCCATATAGCTCTAATTCCGTTGCGTTATAGAGCCATGCTACTCTCGACTTCCTGCGCTCGCATGAAATGCAGACCAGCCTCTGTCTCGCCTGTATAGCGACAATTAAAAGAACGTTTGCGCTACTCACCGGAAAAGTCCTTTCTACTCACACAAGCCATCTTTGTATTGGTGAGTATAGCCTAAACGCTCTTTTTATTCTCGCTTACAGTCGAGAGGCTGGTCTGCATTTCATGCAAGCTCGGGAAGACGAGAGCTCTAATGCAAAGGCATTAGACTCTAATGATTAGAGATATATCTATGCTCTTCATAAATATGTTGTAGAGCTCTAATGCAAAGGCATTCGACTCCAATGACTAGAGCTATGCATATCTATGCTCTTCATATGTTGTAATGGCATTAGACTATAATGATTAGAGATATGTATATCTATGCTCTTCATATGTTGTAATGGCATTAGACTATAATGATTAGAGCTATGCATCTATGCTCTTCATATGTTGTAATGGCATTAGACTATAATTATTAGAGCTATATGTATCATGCTCTTCATATGTTGTAATGGCATTAGACTATAATGATTAGAGATATGTATCTATGCTCTTCATATGTTGTAATGGCATTAGACTATAATGATTAGAGCTTTGCATCTATGCTCTTCATATGTTGTAATGGGAAAATGACATTTCTATCCATAAGCGTCCGCCTTTAGAGAACTGCTGACAGAGTTAGCAGTCCCTGTATTATAGGACAAGAGGAGTTAATAGAACTCTTTCACAACGGTGCCAGCAGTCAAGAGCCTGTTCTAGGGATTTCTAGCAGACAGCCATTTAAGGCCATGTGTTAAATGAGTGTTGTGTTTATTTTCAACCTATGTGTGGCTTTCATTGTGAGACCTCTCGAAGTGCATGAGAGGGTGTGAAGCTGTAATTGGGAGGTGCCGTGACACTTCGGTGTTGTGTCATTCTCCACGGAGCGCTCTTGTTAATAAATACGTGACTGTGTTCTCGACACTTCTAAAACCTTTTCCCCACGTGAAATTCATTACACTTTTGTTGTGAGTTTAAAATATCCAGTACAAGAGCTTTTTACGAGCTCTTCAAGCTCGTAGATCTGCTGTGTTTGATGCTTTTGTTTGACGCTGTAGCATGATGAAACTTTGGGAGATAAAATAAAATATGGAGAAAAGAAGCAACGTATATATGCTCACAGGATGTCTCTTGTTGCCATACTAATACTATAGACATAGAGCGCCGAAGTCCCCTCGATTCCCCCTGGTTCACGGAAGTCATTTCTCTACATGGAGAATAACACGAGGTCATCTTAAAAATCGTTTCCATAATCGTTTAAAAAATAAACAAGCTGTCTCAGCGTTATTGTCGGGGAGGTGTCTCGGTGTCGTTTGCGACAGTCAGTCTCTCATATGTGATACAGTCTGTTTCTAGCAAAAAAAATTAACCAATTCAGCAGCAGTAACAATAGCGTTATCTCTCAGTCAGTTGATTCTTCATATCCATATGAGTGAGTGAAGCGGCCTGGATGATTTTTTTCCTTATTTTTCAAACACAGTACAGTAAATGAGGCGATCTAAAATACCCCTATGGGGATTACGATGCAAATGAAAAGTACATGAAACCGTGGACTATTAGCGCCCTCTCCCGAGAGCTAACCGTAACATTTTTAAAAATTCTTTCATACCAAATGCCGAGCGAGACAATGCCAAATGTCTCGCTAGATTTGTTTGTTTTCCAATGTATCTGCCAATGTTGTCCTGCACTTTTTTGCCATGAGAAAATAATTGTGTTAAGTGTTGTTGGCTGTTGTTGTAACCGTTTTTTTTTTACTGTTTGAGACCGAAGACGAATTTCCACACGTGGACAATAAATGAAACTAACTAACTAACTAACTAACTAACTGACATTGGCGTCAGACTTCGGTGCTCTACATGCCATGCCACAGTACTGTACTATGGAGCAGCGCAGGTTGAATACATCAGAGGAGAGAATCTGAGCTCAACGCTGCTCCTGCATAGCCTATGGCTTTCTACAGGTATACACTTCATATGGACTCCATTTGTTCTACTGCAAGACAGCGCGCACGCACGTGCACATGCGTGCGCGTGTGTGTGCACGCGTGTGCACGGGCGTGCGTGTGAAGTTCATAGACAGACACAGAGAAAGAAAAATAACATGTTTCTTTCTTTGGCCCCAGAATACTGATATATATATATCTCTGAGAGAGAGAGAGAGAGAGAGAGAGAGAGAGAGAGAGGGGGTGGGAGGGCAGGGGGGGGAGGGGATGAGAGAGGGATGACCAGAGAGATGAAAGAGAATACATGAAGACAGGAGATGACACCCTGGGTATAGAGACGACTGGCGCGCGCACACACGCACACACATCCACACACGCACACACATCCACACACATCCACACGTTTATATCGCAGTATACTCGTGATGACATAACATTTCAGGAGGGACACGTCATCAATGTCATCCTTATACTCGGGTATTTCTTGAATCTTTACCCATAATCCTATATATATAAAGCCGAAAATAGCTATAATGTATACAACAAGCTTGTAGATCAGCTATTTTCGGTGCGCGATGACGCCGCCACACAATTTATCCCATTCAGGACGGGAACCCCCTTTTGGTTGGATTTTAGCATCGTGTTGTATACTTTAGACGCTATTGGAAAATAGCAGACCTACACAAGGTCGTAGCGCAGCACCGAGTGCCGCGCTACGACCTTGTGTAGGTCTGCTATTTTTGAAAAAATCCTGAACATGTGGCGGGCGCAAATCTGTGAATATATATTCTTTCAGAGCGAACGTTTTTTAACTCAAATCATCAGGTTTTTCAGAAAACTGTCATGACATGGTTTAAGTACGTACTGTATGTATAGGCTACAAAATCAGGCCTATAGCTCCAAACCTATAAACCCCCGAAAACCTATATCCTCTAAATGTGTATAATCCTAATCCCAGTCTCTGGGTTGAGGGTTAGGATTAAATACAAATCTTTAAGCCTAGAACTGCCCCAAAATCCCTTTTTAACCATGAGACCAAAGCGCCATATCTGCTATACTTGTGAGGACACTTTCAGCCTCGCAAGTGTAGTAAATGCACACACACACACACACACACACACACACACACACGCACGTGTGTGTGTGTGTGTGTGTGTGTGTGTGCGCGTGCGTGTGTGTGTGTGTGTGTGTGTGTATATATATAAGACACATAAGCGTTTAAGGGGCTATAGTGGGTACAGTGCAGCCCTGACCCCCCTGCTCTTTGAAGCAGTGTTGACGCCTCAGGGGGTGAGCAGTGTGTAAATCCCTCTGCAGCCGCGCCGCTTCAGAAGGGTGAGAACCCGGCCATGATGCTCTTACGCACGCACGCACGCACGCACGCAGGCAGGCACGCAGGCAGGCACGCACGCACGCACGCAGGCAGGCAGGCAGGCAGGCAGGCACGCACGCACGCACGCACGCACAGAGCACTGCAGAAGACTCATGGAGCATGAATGGACAACACTTATGCTCACAGCTCACAGTGGATCTTTTAACTAGTGGAGCCGATATACACGTCATGTGAGCACGCACGCACACACGCACACACGCACGACACACGTAATTACATAACGATGTAACTGTTATTTGTGTATTCATTTGTTTAGCTAGAATAGACTACAATGTTGGATTTGATTTTATAATGTGAATGTTTTGTCTTTTTGTATTTGCTTTGTTCAGAAGCCCAGGAAGACCAGAGGCTCTTTCACGTGTCTCTGGTGGGTATCCTTTAATAAACAAACACACACACACACACACACACACACACACACACACACACACACACACACACACACACACGAGATCGATTTAAATAACCTCTTCGACCCATAAAGACCTGAGGCCGATTCCACTAACGCCTTCTAAAACCCCCCATGTTTAAATAGACCTGACAAAATCCTGACAGTTTTCTGGAAAACCGTATGTTTTCTGTATCAGTGGTGTTCAATATTTCATGTCAAGGACCCCCAAAAATTATATATAATATGCCTCCGCCCCCCCCCCCCCATCTGAAAATATGCTGTTCCAGGGACCTCCCCAGAAGCAAAGACTTGAGTTAAAATGTTCACTCTGTAATAATATATTCAAAGATTTGAGGCACATTTTCACGATTTTTCAAAAATAGCAGACCTACACGTTTTTAGATCTGCTATTTTTCATATAGCTAAAGTATAACATAATGCTTTAAAACACCACAAGGGGTTCCCGACCATGCAGAATAGGTTAAATATCAGTGGTTCTCAAACCTTTTTCGTGTCATGGACCACCCTGGATTTCCATCTCAAAATATGTTTTTTCTCAGGGGACCCCCCGAGAAGCAGAGATTTGAGTTAAAGGTATATTCAGTGATTTCACTCAAAAAACCTTAGGTTTCGTTTTTGCCATGGGACCCAAGCTTTCATCCAATCAGGATAGAGAACCAAAAACGAAACCTAAGGTTTTTTGACCCCCCCCAGGGGTTAACTGGGGACAGGGAGGAACTCCTTATATGGTCAGCACACTCTATAGTAGAGAGGATTATCACAACAAAACAAAAAAATAAGTGATATTTGAATTAAGTGAAATCACTGGTTGCACCACTCAAAAATCTCCAGGGCGGGGCTTATATAGCCTTGATGTGGAATGGAAGATCGTTCCAAATGTATAGGTCTTGTTGTATAATAGCACACATATAGGCTACATTTGCAGTTAGTTTGAATACTAAAGTATAGTGTGCCATTATATCTATTGTTAAGTCTACCTGGTGAAGTGGTTCCGTGGCCAGCGGTCATTGTCACTTCACTATACAGCCAGACACCAAGCCTTCACATTTAAGTGCTCAGACACGACATTATATCATCTGGAAAAAAGGCCATCGAACTGAAGTGCACATTCTTCCTATATATCCCCATGCGTCCCCTCCTCCTCCTCCGTACGCTACTTCTTCTACATATGGCTACAGTTATTTTTTGTACATTCTGTCTACGTGGTTTATAGCGTATACTGGTAGAATGAATTGCATTTTTTTTAAAGACATACAAGGAACAAAGTACACAAAAAAAAACCCCCAAAAAAACAACAACATCCATGACAAAAACCAACAATAACGCATACCCACCCACCCGCTAGCCCTGAGGGGAGAATAGACATACCCACCCACCCGCTAGCCCTGAGGGGAGAATAGACATACCCACCCACCCGCTAGCCCTGAGGGGAGAATAGACATACCCACCCACCCGCTAGCCCTGAGGGGAGAATAGACATACCCACCCACCCGCTAGCCCTGAGGGGAGAATAGACATACCCACCCACCCGCTAGCCCTGAGGGGAGAATAGACTTGTAGAAAAAATATACGATAATAAACAATACTTACAAAAAATAATTAGGAAAGAAACCTGTAGGCAAGACATGACCATATAAAAGAAGCTAAAGAAGAGAGAGAGAGAGAGCCGCTATAGTTGAGATTATTTTTTCTATAGGTGAATTTTGCTTCCAGCGAAGAAAAATGCGGCGCCTCGCTATGATCTAGCTGCCTGACACCTACAGTATACTGAATCTGCCCACCACTGGAGACACACCCGGAAATAGCAACTAACGGGACACGGAGGCACAGGAAAGCCAAAGACTGCGGAGAGTATCGAAAAGGTGTTTCTAAAAAGGAACATGTTTTGGGCAGGAGTACAAAAAGTGTGTGTATAGGTCTGCAGCAGGTGAGTAAAGACACCTGGTACACAAGTCATTATTTGTCTGGAAGCATTCTGCTTTGGTGTAGTGTGTCCTATGGACCACTTTAAATTGGATAAGACACATTGGATATAAGGCACATAAAACAAGACGAGTTTATTCTAGATAGCGCTTCCTTCCACAAATCCTCGGGTGGCTCCATCCCATGTATACCTCACCCCCCCCCCCCAGAGGTTGTGGTTAATTTAGAAGATTAGCATTTTTATAGCGCTTTTCCAAGTGCTCAAAGCGCTTCACAACGGTTCATTCATTCACACATTGGGAGGTGAAGTGGCGAACAGTCGACGCCAGAGTCATCACTTCCCACATTCGCACACCGATGGTGGCCGAGCTCACACCGACCGACTCGTTGGAGGCAATGTAGGGTTCAGTGTCTTGCCCAAGGACACTTCGACATGTGGACAGGAGGAGGAGCCGGGATTCTAACCGCCGACCCAAGGATCATTGGACGACCATTGGATCATCCACACACCAATGGTGGCTCTACCTCCTGAGCCACAGCCGCCCCATAGAACACACCAATTATTCCAATACGAGTAAGTAAGCAAGGCAGTGTGCAGAAGACAGTTGGGCGCCTAATCGTTCCAGTGGTATATATGCGAGATTAGCACCGGATAAACACACACACACACACACACACACACACACACACACGCACACACACACGCACACAATCTTCTAGCCTCCGACAGACGCTGTAGAAAATAAGTTCACTTCCTCTGTATATTGTTGTCATGGAGGAGGAGCATTGCCGATGTCTGCGGTGACGTTGGTGTACAGCGGATGCCTCGTTGTCCTCACCACCTTGTAGGACAGATGATTGATCCCGTCCATTGCCATGTTCCGCCTGGTGCCGCGGAGAAGTTCCCACCTCCTTGGGTTGGCTTGGTTGAGTTTATCTCTCGCATGAGGGATGTTCCTGTAATACCCCACCTTTCCACCGGGACGTGACACAGACATACCTTTATACACAATCCTTTCATAAATGTCGTCGTCCTCTCCTCCCCAGCCCCAGTAGTTATTTGGGAAGCCGTTGATTTTCAAAAACTGCTCTTTGTTCAACGCACTTACACCACCGTAGAAAGTGTGAAGTAACCCGAAGTTCCACTTCTCAAGGCCGGAGATCAGATGTCTGGGCTGGCCGGAGCAGCCGTATATGTTACGGTCGTCCATCGGTATCAGGTCGACGTCGCTGAACACAAAGCAGTCATAGTTGTCATCGTTCAGAGCCTCGCGGTAACCGACGTTCATCAGCTTAGCTCTGTTGAACGTCCCGTTTCCGTGCTGGTGGACGACATAGACCCCGTAGTCGTTCCGCTGCCTCCGGAGGATGGGGTGGAGGTAGTGAAGCCAGACTTTGAGGTGCTCCTCTCGGTCCCTGAAGGGAATGATCACGGCCACCTTCTGGGAGGCCACGCAGTCCCCGGGTCGATGGCGGCCGCCAGGCTCGACGTCGGGGTTCTGCTTGAGAATCTGGTCGAGACTCGCCCTGGAACCGAACTCCACCTTCAGAGGACCGACGAGGAGTGGAGAGATGTCGGGGCATGGTGGTGGTGGTGGTGGTGGTGCAGCTCCGGCTGGTGTGGGCGGTGTGGCTGTTGGCGCAGCCTGCAGGAAAATGACTGTCAACACACAGCCCAGCAACAACTGCTTAAACATCTGTTTAAACATGGGCATTTTCACTCACAAACCTGTAACAGATCAGTGTTGAGTGACATTGAGTGTATAGCCAGACGAAGGGGTTAAAAAGGGCCGTGGCCTGACGTCATGGATAGTTGAGCCCATATTTGGACCAGTGTTGATTTTTTTTACTTCACGCAAGAAGAGCGCGCAAGTACTGTAATCGGCTGCGTATGTCGTTGGCGTCGCTCGGCCAATCGGGGACCAAGGTATGTATGTCGCCATCGCTCGGGCCAATCGGGGACCAAGAACGGCGATCGGGGCTCGGTATGTATGTCGGTACGTTCCACCAGCCAATGAGAAACCGCTGTTCTCGATGAGGTAACTAAAGTACGTTTAAAAATTGGTACAAGGTGAATAGGGGTTATGTACAGTTGGTATCGGCTGGGTATGTGTGCATGTCTGTGTACTCCACCGGGCAATGAGGGACCACTGACCACTGCTGTATTTTTAAACGGCAGTGGTGAGTGCATTTCTACTTGTTACTTGCGCGAGCAGAGCGCTAGTACTGTTTTCGGCTGCGTATGTCGGTGACTGTGTAACAATCGGCCTTTTACACTGAAAGGATAATTATTGCTAAAGGACAAAAACAACGGGACCGTCGGGTTAACTCTGCGGTATTTTATATAGAAGCCACGAAAAGAGAATAATAAAGTAATAATAATAGGCACAGTTTACATGGGGAAACAACTGAAATCAATAATCACGAAAACAAACCCCCTCCCAACCCCCGGCCAAATATAAACTATAAACAGTTTGTGTGGCGTTAGCAGCACGCTACTGCCCGCCCACAGTAGTAAACTAGAACTGCACTCTGTCGAGTCAGTGCATACTTGCTTGTTCCACACTAGTAGGCGCATAAATGGCCTACTAGTGCGCAAGCAGCACATACGTTCCCTCCTCCTGCCTGCATCTGGTCTCTCTCGAGCAGAAACGATAAACCGGAAGCAGTGGGACAAAAATGACGATATCTCCATAATAATTTTGAGTTGTACTCCCGTTAGGTTGTGTTTACATTCGCGCCGTGGCAGCGCTTCAATAGGTCACCAGTCCCGCGTTGATCCCGCCTCTAGCGGCCGCGTACAGCTGCGTCTCTCTCCGGTCAGAAATGGTCCGGAGTGCATCGCCTCTGCCCGAGAGTGGCCTGGGCACCATTTCATTTAGCGTATAATGATCCTGTCGGGAGCGGATGATATCCTTACGTCATGTTGTATAGTATTGTTTTTTGTAGTCGACACGCAGGCACAACAGGCGGGACAACTTCCTTTTCCCTCAAACCGCTTTTTCTCAACAAAAGCTACAGGCTAACGAGAGCTTTTATTGAGAGGGAAAAAGGAAGTTGCCGCCGCCTGTTGTTCCTGCCTGTCGACTACAAAAACAATACTACAACATGACGTAACCATGGCTGATGGAGGGGAAAGGAACTGGTTGGAATAACGTGTTCCTTCCACGCGCTACGTCCAACCAGGGAAACTCCCCCCCTGTCAGGTGTAAAGGAGCAACTTGGACACTCGGGCATGAAGGAAGCATGAGTTCAAGTCCGTTGCTCTCCCCAGGTTGGCGGAGGGTGTGTATAGAGCCCAGGATCACATTAGATGATTGACACAGGGGTGAAAAATGGGTTACAGAATCGTGGGATAAAATATAAAAAAACATGACGTAACGATATCATCCGCTCCCGACAGGATCATACAGACTTTTGAAACAGAGACCAGGCTTTCCTCCGAGGTGGCGGAAAGCCTGGTGAGGCGAGGCTAGCCCGAGAGGGACCAGATGGGAGCAGGAGGAGGAACTCACTGCTGCCGCCAGCTGGCGGAGTCAGGTTACTACCTACTAGACCCACTGCACATGTAAAACAGATAAAGCTGCTATACCTTTTTAAACACATTTTAAATCAAAGCAAATGTGACATAATATAGTTCTGTTTACTCCAACAGAACTGCAGTCTCCAACTGTATATAATTTATACCCATTTTCAATTGTTTTTACTATAATTTTGACACTTGATTTATTTGGCAATGTAAATGTCTCAAGCTCATTTTGAATCAAGTCAAATTGAATTGACAGACAGCAGTGCAGTGCTGCTATGAGGCCAGTCTATCTGTGGCAGACGTTACTAATGGGCACTTGTCAAGGCACGACAATGGGCACGACAAAGTGCCCGATAATGGGCACTTGTCAAGGCACGACAATGGATCCACGACAAGGCCCGGCCGGGGTGGCCGTCTGTCCGTCCCTCCTCCCGGCAGCGTCCGATCGCCGCGTCCGATCGCCGGTGCCCGGAGAATGCACTCGCTCGGACAAAACCGTCTTTGCGTTGGTGAGTAATATAGCGAAAGTGTTGTGTTTGTTTTTGCAGGTGCAGGAAGTTGAAAGTACACCATAGCGGCGTTAAGACCTTCTGGACGGGAACACCCTTTTTGGTGTTTTAAAGCATCGTGTCATATACTTTAGCTATTGAAAAATAGCAGATCTACAAGCTCGGGGTACCGAGCTTGTATAGGTCTGCTATCTCTCGAAAAGTCTTGAAAATTTGGTGCAAATCTTTGAATATATGTATTCTTTCAGAGCAAACTTCTGCTGGGTCCCTGGAACAACATATTTTCAGATGGGGGTCGGCGCCGGCCAATTACATATTTTTTTGGGGGGGATGACCTTGACACGAAAACACTGACATATAGAAACAGGCTTTTCAAACTGTCATGATTTAAGAAGACATTTTGTAGAATCTGCAGGTCTCAGGTCTCAATGGGTTAAGGAACCGGTTATAGGGACCGGTTAAGGAGATATAACGATATAATGGACCAGAGCTACACTGCAACACGACCCTGAACTCCAGCTATATATATATATACTCACTGCACTGATATATCCTACTCAGAGGAGCATTTCAGATTCTCCGTGTGCTGCCGTTCCAGATCCTAATGCTCTCTCTCTCTCTCTCTCTCTCTCTCTCTCTCTCTCTCTCCCAGCCCTGCCTAAAGCGGCGCATTTGCTCACACGCTTCGCACGTCGGCGGCCAGCAGAGAATGACACTTATGGTCCTCGGGAATTGGAAACGTTGACCTTTAAGAATCACCAAGTGGGGGTTTTTGAAAAGTCCCTTCCCGCAGACGCATGAGAATGGCCTGTGCTGTGCACTCCCCTGGAGGCGGTATAGTAGACGCTCCGCCAGCAATAGACCCGCTGTATATGAAAGAGTTTATAGCGGTTAATTCACACCGGGAGGGAGAGATAGAGAAGAGAAGGGGTGGGGGGTGGGGGGGGAGAGACAGCAGACAGGGACAGGCGACAGAGAGAGAGAGAGACAGAAAGGAAAATAAGGAACTGCATGGCCAAGAAGAAAAAGACGGTTCTGCACTCAATGGAGTGACTGAGTGGATCGATCGTGCATGTGAGAAAACATGCGCACGCACACACACACACACGCGCGCGCACACGCACACACACACACACACACACACACACACACACACACACACACACACACAGAGAGCGCCAGCCTTTTCACAAGATAGGTTGATGAATCGAAGTCACTTAAAGATGTTGGTTCAAAACTCATTTAGCTTTCACCAGTTGTTACACTCTCTGTGTGAGAGCGTGCGTGCAACGTGCGCGCGAGTGCATGCGTGTGTGTGTGCGTGAGCGCGCGCGTGTGTGTACACTAGTATGTGACAGCCTTAAAGCAAATGAATGTCAGGTAAAAGGTATTTACGAAGCAACGTTAAGGCTTTTAAGCCAGAGGATGTGCATTGAGCTTTGTGCGTGTGCATACGCGCTGTGTGTGTATGTGCGCGCGTGCGTGAGGTATTTGTATTTCATTTATTTTGCAACTGGACTGCTCTTGCTGTTTTCTGTCACAACGTGTCGCGGTGCGATGTGTTGTGATGAGCTTGTGATGAGCTGACCTGAGATCAGATTCTAAAAATGTCTTCTACGTCCTGACAGTTTTCATTCTGACCTGAGATCAGATTCTAAAAATTTCTTCTATACATCCTGACAGTTTTCATTCTGACCTGAGATCAGATTCTAAAGATGTCTTCTATGTCAGTCGCTCTTCGATTTTTCAAAAACAGCAGACCTACAAGCTCGTAGCGCGCTATGAGCTTGTAGATCTGCTATTTTTCAATAGCTAAAGCACGACATGACGCCAACACCGAAATGGGTTCCCGCCCAAAATGGGCTGAAGTGGTAAAAAGAAGAAAATCACAACCGTATGTGAACTGAGCGGTGCAACTATACATTTATCGTTAGTTACTGCCTGCACTGTACTGTGCTCTGTATACTGCATTGTACTGTACTGTGCTTTACTTTGAAATGACAGAGTTACCGTGTTGCAACGTTCAGTGCTCGGACAGACACAGGGACACGCATACATACATACAGTACATACGTAGGGACACACTATAGCTGCGTAACGGAGCGGAGGCACCGCTCAAAAATAAAACCCACATAGAGATGCTATATACCAAGCAATGTTTTTCACGTTGGAAGAGTATACAGCGCAATGACCGAAGGGGAGGGGGAAAGGAATAAGAAAGGGCGAGACTTAAGTAATCCGAATGCCTGTTCCATCCCAACATCAAAAGAATCATCGCACTCTCTCATCTTCGCTCAAGCTTCACCACGGGGTGTGTATGGCAGGCTATACTAGCGCCACACCAAGAGTTGTTTGAGCTGCGCACACACACACACACACACACACACACACACACACACACACACACACGTCACACACACACACACACACACACGCACACAGGCATACCGACGTGCTGCTTGAGAACCTCACATGTCCTTCCATTGGCAATTCAGTAGATTGGCAGTGCGTTGCCAGGAACAGAACATTGTCAGTGAGAAAGTGGGCCATTCATTTGCCACGGTGTTATGTTGTGTTCATTCTATTCACATCTTCCCCTGAATAGATATAGAGGGCTCCACCTTGCGCCTGCACCCTTATCACATTATCCCTAAACTATAATTTGCCATTTTTTCACTATTTTGAAAGTCATTTTGAAACAGTTCAACGTATAGCCGATCTACATCTACACGTTGTGAGCTTGTAGATCGGCTATTTGAACTATTTATAAAGGTTTTTTTAGTTTTTTTATAGTAAAACATGGCAAATAGGTTTAGGGATAAGGGTTAAGGGGTGACGCAAGATATATAGCCCAGAGTTCCTCTGCTATATGGACTCTTCTTTTCTGTAGCAAAGCAGTAGAATTAGTAAGGCTAACAAAAAAAACAGTGAATATAACTTGCTAAAAAACATGCTTTTTTCATCCCAGGAAACCTCCAGGAAAAAGACCAGGAAAGCGTGAAGAAATTGGAATGGCACAAGAGAGAGTGTGTCTATATAGCGTATCGATCAAAAATACCCATTTACACCTCTTAGCAACGCTTACAAAAGCTGCTGAGTGTCAACGGCGTGAATTAACATGATAGGAATGACCCCATGGCTGGATGCACATCAAGGCTACTGTAAGTATACTGTACAGCAGGGATACTCAAATAGATTTACCTGTGGGCCACATTACAAAAATGGCAAGGGGCCAGGGGCCAGTAGATAAAATTACGACATTAATGATACTTGATAACTTCTCTCTTTCAATTGCTTTATTTTCGCAAAATGTATCAAAGTACAATGTGCATGCACACAATATGTAAATAAATAAATGTGTTACATTTTCTTGCATAAACACAAAGAGCTGTTTCCATAACTGCACAAATTATTGCACATAACATGAGTAGCTGTTATAATAACATAATAACATAACATGAGTAGCTCTTTGCCTGCCTGCCTGCCTGCCTGCCTGCCTGCCTGCCTGTCTGTCTGTCTGTCTGTCCATGAGTAGTTATTTGTCTGTCTGTCAATGAGTAGCTGTCTTACTGTCTGCCTGTCTATGAGTAGCTGTCTGCCTGCCTGTCTATGAGTAGCTGTCTGTCTGTCTGCCTGCCTGCCTGTCCAATTGTCCATGAGTAGCTGTCTGTCTGCCTGTCTGAGTAGCTGTCTGCCTGCCTGCCTAATTGTCCATGAGTAGCTGTCTGTCTGCCTGTCTATGAGTAGCTGTCTGCCTGCCTGCCTAATTGTCCATGAGTAGCTGTCTGTCTGCCTGTCTATGAGTAGCTGTCTGCCTTCCTGCCTGTCCAATTGTCCATGAGTAGCTGTCTGTCTGTCTATGAGTAGAATAGATAGCTATAAGTGAAGAGCAATTTCCGCAATTACCATTTCCGCAATTTCCATTTCCACAATTACCGCAATTTCCATTTCCGCAATTTCCTCAATTTCCATTTCCGCAATTTCCGCAATTTCCATTTCCACCATTTCCGCAATTTCCGCAATTACCATTTCCGCATTTCCGCAATTTCCACAATTTCCGCAATTACAATTTCCGCAATTTCCGCAATTTCCATTTCCATTTCCAACTATTAATGGCAGCTGGGTTTCATCATTCAAATAAAATAGAATTCTGTCCGTTTAGCTATAAAATTATGTCAGGGAATAGGGATACACAGTATATGTCTTTCATTTGCATTGCATCTCCCCCCCCCCCCCCAAGCTTTTATTTTCGTTCGAGTAATAGTACAACTCTAATAGTATTACTTATAATAATGTAATTAAAGATAACTTTTTATTTCATTTTCCAGATTTTTTTTTCTTCTTTTTTTTAGATTTTCATTGGTGGGCCAGTCATAATGGTCCCGCGGGCCTGATGTGGCCCGCGGGCCTGAGGTTGAGTATCACTGATATAGCGTATCGATCAAAAATACCCATTTACACCTCTTAGCAACGCTTACAAAAGCTGCCGAGTGTCAACGGCGTGAATTAACATGATAGGAATGACCCTGGCTGGATGCACATCAAGGCTACTGTAAGTACTGTACAGTATAGCCTGTAAGCATGCTGTCAGAGGTTCTGGAGCAGTCCATTGGATAGCAGTGGCATGCTGTCAGATTTTGGAGCTGTCCATTGGATAACAGTGGCATGCTGTCAGAGATTTTGGAGCTGTCCATTGGATAACAGTGGCATGCTGTCAGAGGTTCCAAAGCAGTACATTGGATAACAGTGGCATGCTGTCATTGGTTCCGAAGCAGCCCATTGGACAGTGGTGGCGCTGGAGGGGGGGGGGGGGGGGGGGGGGGGGGGGATTGAGGGGCTTTAGCACCCTCTGTGAATAAAATTATTTTCTCTGAAATTATTTGGTGGTCATATAATTATTATTTTCAATGGCCTATCGGCTATCTGTTAACATCGATTATAGTAAAACATGCATACTCGCAGTGCGCCGTTCACATAACGTTACGTACATAACGTACAATAACGTACGTGATTCACATAACGTTATACGCGAGCGGCGCGCATCACCTGACATGCTTTGAACCAACCAGGTGTATAGTTGTACTATAGTTGTTTGAACTTGGGCGGGCGGTTTTGGTTTTGCTCAGCAGCACATGTCTGTAGTCACAGAGCAAGACAGACAGACAGACAGTGAGACAGATCATAACGAGATACAAAATGCATACATTTGTGGCCAGGCAGCCTCGAGTTGTGCAGCACGATATATAGCAATGCCAATCCCGTTCTTGATATGGAGGTCGGAGGACGAGAATTCATGAGTCTGAACATGAGGGAGAGGGAGAGCCGGTTACAGCGGGAGAGGATGTTATTATTATTCAGGACGAAAAAAAGCGCTGAAGATATCTAGACCACCAGATTACCGATGCCTTTGCCGGCAATCACAACAACAGTTCTTCTGTGAAGTTGGTGACTGCCACTGCACTCCCTATAGCTATGAGTGTGTGTCATGATGGCCAGGAAGGCACCGTGGCATTATTTCCAATATAGTCAGCTTCATTTTGTATGTGCATGCAGGGCTGCAGGCCACTGCTCTATAGTATAGGGTGGATTTATTTCATTAAGTCTGATTCTGTTCTTGTTTTGTATATTGCTGCTGTGCGTCTATATGAGCGGCCAATAGAATGTGTGAGCGCTCTGACCGCTCTCTTTCTCTCTCACACACCCCTCTCTCTCCTCTCTCTCTCTCTCTCTCTCCCCCCCCTCTCTCTCTCACACACCCCTCTCTCTCTCCCACCCTCTCTCTATCTCTCTTTCTCTCTGCCCCCCCTCTCTCTCTCCCCCTCTCTCTTTCTCTCACACACCCCTCTCTCTCTTCTCTCCTCTCTCTCTCCCCCTCTCTCTCTCTCTCACCCCCCCTCCCCCCCCCCCCCTCTCTCTCTTTCTCTCTCATGCACCCCCCCCCCCTCTCTCTCTCTCAGTTCGTTGAGATGTGGGGACATGATAACATCTTGTGTAGCATTGAGCAAGAATCACTGGTTTTATCTCTTTAAGAGGAAAAAAAATGGTTTTAATATTATTGTGAATACCCAAAGCATGAAATTTCTAGAAATGTCCTGAAGAATATGTGAGTGTACACAAAAGGTCTTCGTTAAAGGTCTCTCTCTCTCTCTCTCTCTCTCTCTCTCTCTCTCTCTCGTAGTCATGTTTTTGCAACCACTCCAAGGAACAGCAATGTCCGTGTTGGTTCACCTATTGTGACGTTAATGAGCACCAGTATGACTATGAGTACCAGTAGGGGCGCTGTTGTGCCAAAAACAGAGAGAGAGAGACAGCTGTTGCCTGCTAATGAGAGAGAGAGAGAGAGAGAGAGAGAGAGAGAGAGAGAGGAGGGGGGAGAGAGAGGGGAGTTGCACCACTCAGTTCACACGGGTGTGATTTTCCTTTATTTGCCGATGGGTTGATTTGATTGGGTTCTCACTTCTCAGACTGCTTTGCTCGCTCTCAGATTGTGTCATGATTACAGGTTATTGGCTATAGTGATACAGTCCCATGCAGCACAATTAAAAAACTAGAAAAAGGTCTCCACCAGGAGGATAGGAGTGTGTGTGTGATGTTTGGCAAAATGTTTAGGAGTAATATAAACATGATGTTTTTGTTTGTTTGTTTCTTGCAACAATTGTCTTCATTTTGTTGAGGAAATGCAGAGCCAGTTCACTCATAGCATCTCTGAGGATATAGAATTCTGGATGAGCAGGACATGTGCAGCATTTTGTACAAAACGGGCCACTCCTGAAAACTTTGGAAGGCAATCTTAGCTATAATCAGTGTAGAATCTGAGAAATCCAACAGGCTCGTCTTGATCACATGACTACAGAGATCATGTGTATACCGATTTGCGTGAGATTTGGATGAAATCACAAACAATGTGTTTGGCCTAAATCGGCCTCATGGTGGCGCTATAACAGGCCGTTGAGGAATATTTGGGGCAGAGGTTCGTCGCTGGCATCCAGGGAGTGTGTGTGCACCGTTTGGCATGGATCGGGCCAACGGTGCCGGAGATTAGCTGATAACGGACAGACGGAAGGACGGACGGACGGACGGACGGACGCACACGGACGGAGTGCAAAACATACTCTCTCCCCATGCCTTCGGCCTGGTGGAGACAATAAACACTCGTTTATTGTCGTGGTCCCTCTAACTACATAATGTATGCATGATGTGTGTGTGTGTGTGTGTGTGTGTGTGTGCATGATTTTGTGTCGGCTACATGGTTTACTGAATGATCCATCTCTGTTACTTTCAGGATTCAATATAAAAAGACGTAGCGCTCCACTATATAGTTAATACATACCCAGTACACAACACCTGAGCGTCACGCGTGGATCGATATGCAAGAGTGTGAGAAACACGTGAACGTGCTAATTTGTCTCCAAGGGCTTGCCGAGAGACACGGCGCAGCAGAACTCCAGACACTTCACCCTGCACGGCTGGCACACTTTCTGCTTTCCAATCTCTCTCCCCCAAAGTGGATGCGTCTTTAAGCGTTCTGTTTTGTGCACGTTGGGCCGTAACCTTGATTTATGGAAGAATAACAGCCTCTTCAGCGCCTCGCAGCACAGCGCTATACTTATGGGGCTCAACAGCGGAAAATGAAGCTGTCTAGTCTCTGCCCCGGAAGAAACCTCTTATCTCCCATACTTTGTATACTGTTGTTGTCATGAGTGAATGAACGGCCGCAATACTTCAATATGTCTTCGCAACAGTTTTTCACATCAAGGGGCTATTATTTATTCTGCATTTGAGCCACGCGTGCCACCGTTTGATGACATTTATATTTAACCTCTCAGACCCAAGACTTTGGAATATTTTGTTGTCGTTGGATAAGATTTTGTCCACGGTTATAGGAGATCAGGAGAGATAACAGGCAAACTTTTGCTCAAAATGCCAATTATTCTACATACCCTAATTGTGAAGAAGTAAAAAAATAAGTTAACTCTTGAAGAGCGTAAAATGAAACCAAAGGTCCATTTGGAATCCCTTCAAGGACCACTGGTGGTCCCCGGACCACTGGTTGAGAACAACTACTCTAGTGCAGATGTTCTCAACCTGGGGGTCGCGACCCCTCGGGGAGGGGGGGGGTCCCGAAATTATAAAAAAAGAATCACACCCGTGTGAACAGAGTGGTGCAACTCCCCTCTCCCTCTCTCCCCCTCTCTCTCTCTCTCTCTCTCTCTCTCTCTCTCATTAGCAAGCAACAGGCAGCACTGTCTCTCTCTCTCTGTTTCTGCATGGCACAACAGCGCCCCTACTGGTACTCATTATATGATGCTCATAGTCACATGAACACATAGGTGAACACATAGGTGTACACATGCATTGCTGGTTGTAGGAGTGGTTGCACCATTCGAAAAAAGAAAAAAAAATGCAACTGAATGGCTTTGGAGTTGACATAGTACACTACAGTGAATGCATAAACTTTCCTTGATTATATCTGGTTTCAGTATTTATTTATATTTTCATTTCCTCCATTATTAAGGTTATTGTCGCGGCCAATTTGTATTGGTGGTGGTGGTGGTGGTGGGGAGGGGGGCGGGGCGGGGGTCGGGAGACATGGCCATGAGCATTCCCGGGGTTCCCCAGCCAAAAACGTTGAGAACCCCCCCCCCCCCCTGCTCTAGTATATATGACTTTTGCATTAGACTCCGGAAAAGTAGTGTTTTCTTTTTTTGGACATATGAGGTTTCCACCCCGACATGAGCTCTTATTACTATCAAACCTCCGTCCTGCTCTGACAACGATCAGCCGAATGTCACTAGAAACACCCCGTTTAGAGTGCATGCAGGCACTGCAGCGCACTCACAACGTCATGCATACCTCCCGTTGTATAGGAGTACACTCACAACGTCATGCATACCTCCCGTTGTATAGGAGCACACTCACAACGTCATGATAATACCTCCCGTTGTATAGGAGCACACTCACAACGTCATGATAATACCTCCCGTTGTATAGGAGCACACTCACAACGTCATGATAATACCTCCCGTTGTATAGGAGCACACTCACAACGTCATGATAATACCTCCCGTTGTATAGGAGTACACTCACAACGTCATGATAATACCTCCCGTTGTATAGGAGCACACTCACAACGTCATGATAATACCTCCCGTTGTATAGGAGCACACTCACAACGTCATGATAATACCTCCCGTTGTATAGGAGTACACTCACAACGTCATGATAATACCTCCCGTTGTATAGGAGCACACTCACAACGTCATGATAATACCTCCCGTTGTATAGGAGCACACTCACAACGTCATGATAATACCTCCCGTTGTATAGGAGCACACTCACAACGTCATGATAATACCTCCCGTTGTATAGGAGCACACTCACAACGTCATGATAATACCTCCCGTTGTATAGGAGCACACTCACAACGTCATGATAATACCTCCCGTTGTATAGGAGTACACTCACAACGTCATGATAATACCTCCCGTTGTATAGGAGCACACTCACAACGTCATGATAATACCTCCCGTTGTATAGGAGTACACTCACAACGTCATGATAATACCTCCCGTTGTATAGGAGTACACTCACAACGTCATGATAATACCTCCCGTTGTATAGGAGTACACTCACAACGTCATGATAATACCTCCCGTTGTATAGGAGTACACTCACAACGTCATGATAATACCTCCCGTTGTATAGGAGTACACTCACAACGTCATGATAATACCTCCCGTTGTATAGGAGTACACTCACAACGTCATGATAATACCTCCCGTTGTATAGGAGCACACTCACAACGTCATGATAATACCTCCCGTTGTATAGGAGCACACTCACAACGTCATGATAATACCTCCCGTTGTATAGGAGTACACTCACAACGTCATGATAATACCTCCCGTTGTATAGGAGTACACTCACAACGTCATGATAATACCTCCCGTTGTATAGGAGCACACTCACAACGTCATGATAATACCTCCCGTTGTATAGGAGTACACTCACAACGTCATGATAATACCTCCCGTTGTATAGGAGTACACTCACAACGTCATGATAATACCTCCCGTTGTATAGGAGTACACTCACAACGTCATGATAATACCTCCCGTTGTATAGGAGCACACTCACAACGTCATGATAATACCTCCCGTTGTATAGGAGCACACTCACAACGTCATGATAATACCTCCCGTTGTATAGGAGCACACTCACAACGTCATGATAATACCTCCCGTTGTATAGGAGTACACTCACAACGTCATGATAATACCTCCCGTTGTATAGGAGTACACTCACAACGTCATGATAATACCTCCCGTTGTATAGGAGTACACTCACAACGTCATGATAATACCTCCCGTTGTATAGGAGCACACTCACAACGTCATGATAATACCTCCCGTTGTATAGGAGTACACTCACAACGTCATGATAATACCTCCCGTTGTATAGGAGCACACTCACAACGTCATGATAATACCTCCCGTTGTATAGGAGCACACTCACAACGTCATGATAATACCATCCCGTTGTATAGGAGTACACTCACAACGTCATGATAATACCTCCCGTTGTATAGGAGCACACTCACAACGTCATGCATACCTCCCGTTGTATAGGAGCACACTCACAACGTCATGCATACCTCCCGTTGTATAGCAGCACACTCACAACGTCATGATAATACCTCCCGATTGTTAGGAGTGCCAACGACCGAAGCTCCACCCTGGGGTAGCTCTGGTCCATATATAGCCTTCTACTATTTCTACGATTCTGCCCTGCGTCGTATAAGGCTATATGGGACTTTCAGGTTTTAAATCTCAAATCGAAATCAGACCAGCCTCTCCTCTTTAGCGTAAATAAAAAGAATGTTTTTGCTACTCACCAAAACAAAGGCGGGTCGTGTCATTAGAAAGCCTACTTTCCTTAGTGGACGCACTCTGAGAAAAATATTCTCTATGAGGCAGTTCTCTGGGCAATATCGGTAGAAGGCGCAGTGGAGTAACTAAAAGTATTTTTTTCCCGGTGGATACAAAATCCCCCTTTGGCCACAAAGTAGGCTTCCGTTTATACGTGTGGTGGGGGGCTACGTTAAACCCTGAGACTCGGGGAAGATATTAGACTTTTTTTTTAGGCCATCAGGCTGAGATTGCACTCCTTTAGTTTAAACCCAAATTTAAAGATAACCCCAAATAAATCAACTATCCAACCCACTTTGAAAACCACATTTTAAAACAAAGTCTAAACTAAAATGAAAATAGAAACCAATGAAACATTCAAAGCGATATTATCATGTTTATGCATATTTAATAATATGCATGCCCCATTGCCCACACTTGACATATTATGGGCTTCGACTGCCACCTGTTAGTCCTCTCAGACTGTATTCATATTGACACATCACAGACTTACAGGTGTAGAAGTGTGTGAAATTTATATTTTATGTGCAAGCCGCCAACCTCTGTGAGTCTGTCTGACACGGTACAGAGAGAGGGGAACTGAACCAACTGAAGCAACGTGGAAGGGGCTTGGAGAGCGTTTAGACATTTAACCCATTCTGACCGGGAACCCCATTTGGTGTTTTAAAACATTCGCTATTTTAAACTTTAGCTATTGAAAAATAGCAGACCTACAAGCTCATAGCGCGGCACCGAGTGCCGCGCTACGAGCTTGTAGGTCTGCTATTTTTTGAAAAATCCTGAAAATGTGGCGCAAATCTTTGAATATACATCTTCTTTCAGAGCGAACGTTTTTAACTAAAATATTTGCCCTGGAACTACATATGTTCAGAGGGGGGTGCAGGGCGGCCAATATATATACAGTTTTTGGGTTTCCTTGACATGAAAGACTTTGAGCACCACTGACACATAGAAACATGCGTTTTTCTGAAAACTGTCAGGATTTAGAAGACATTTGTAGAATCGACCTCAGGTCTAAAATGGGTTAAACACATGCTTGCGTTTTGGCAACTCGCCCACCGGCAGCAAACGGCTGGAGATGGAGGCGAGGCGGGTCACTCCTCTTACAGCAGTGGTTCTCAAACGCTGTTGGTTTTTGTATCGTACAAATGTATTTATATAGTGTGCCGCGGACCAGATCCTCCATAATTTATATATGCATGTGTTTTTTTTTCAAGCGAACACGTGGACTGTGAAAAGTGGACCGAGCAGGCAGTATCACTAATCAAATGGCAGGTGTGGGGAGTTCGCCAAATGAATCATAGGCTGGGGGTTGCCATGGCAATCCCAATCGAGTCCTTCCGGCTGTACGGGCGGAGTTTGAAGTCGGCCGGTCCAACGGTTCTCGACATATATACGTAAACTAACAGATCCCCGTGAATTTATTGTAAGATTAACCTATTATCGAACAATTTAGAAAGCGTTTTGAATTTTTTTTTGTAATCATTTGGTTTATAGGATTCTCTCTTCTGGGGGGTCCCTGGCACAGAAGATTCAGATGGCGGGTTCAAATAAATACACAACATGTCAGCTGGTCTAGAGGTATAGAAGGCATTTGTATAGAATCAGCCTCGGGGCCTTCATCAAAATATACGTGTATATGCTCTGGTCAAATGGATGAAATATAACACTGCATATTGTATTATTGTATGCACCAGAGAACCCAGATAAGAGGCTATAAACACCGTCATTTAGTTTGCAGTAAATATTTGACACCGCATAAAATACATCCCACGGTGTATGGACCAAATGACCATTTAGCTGCACGTCCTATACAGTAAACGGAAAGTATGCGAAAACAAGTTTCTAGCTGCAAAGTTTGGGAGGAATCAAATTAGCCATGTCTAATATGCAGGCAGTGATGCATGATGGATCAACATTTAAAAAATTAACTTGCTGACCACGACTTGCACTCGAATATGATTCCAAACCACGCGTGTGCGCTCGCACACGCACGTGCACACGCACACACACACACACACACACACACACACACACACACACACACACACACACACACACACACACACACACACACACACACACACACACACACAGTTTTGGGCTTGTTTTCGCCATCTCCTCAGTGAGGTCAGTGGTGTCGCTCTGCATGGTACGACACTCTATCCAATTAAAAATCAGAATCTAATGAAAGAAAATACACACACACCCACTTGTTTACACACAGACACAGACACACACAAACATCATCCAAACCAATTAAAATCCGCTAAAAGCTAATGGAATCTAGAACCAAAAAGTTTTATACGAGACAGAAGGAACGCTTCACTCTCCACGAGAAGGCCGGGAGAGTCATTAGTCACAGACAGATACACGCGCACGCACACACACACACGCACAAACATCAAGGTAGATTTAATCCAAATGGCGTCTCATCACAATTACGCTTCATTGTTGCGTGATTACCTTCCTATTCTATATGCAAAACTGCCTGCCTGCCTGCCTGCCTGCCCTGCCCGCATGCCTGACTGCCTGAGTATAGTTAGTATATAGTATTCTGCACTACTTTTAGTATTTTGTTATGTATTCCATAGGGCTGGACCACAGCACACATGGTCATAACATAGCATCAGCAACGTGCCACGGCCCCTATTGAGTGAAAGACACACTATTTCTAAAATAAATAAAATATTGAAAGGTGCAGTGAAAGACCATATTCGTGGTCATCATATGGGCAATATATATAATATAAATATTTTTGAGTGGTGCAACCACTCCTACAACCAGCAATGTCCGTGTACCTGTTTGTGTACCTGTTTGTTTGTCCGTGTACCTGTTTGTGTACCTGTTTGTTTGTGTACCTGAATGAGCACGAGTATGTGACTTATTAATAGCAGTAGGGGGCGCCAGAAACAGAGAGAGGGGTAGTGCTGTGTCTCTAATGACAGAGAGAGAGAGAGGGGGGGGGGGGGGGGGGAATTGCACCACTCAGTTCACACGTGTGTGATTTTTTTAATTACTTCCTGAAAACGAAAATGTGCTGCGTGATGACGTGTAGGGATAGACATCAATGAAAGCCAATAAAAATGATTGATTCCCATTGCTTCAATGTCCTCCAACACAGCTGGTTTTGATTAAAGAACTACTCCGTTAAACTCATTCAAGATAACATCCAGACAGTGTAGTACTCGTTTTAAACGTAATCATCACGCTGAAATATGCATATAGGCTGTGTATAGGTTAGAAATAATCCCCTGGCTTGGCCCTTTGCCCCTCGTCTCTCTGTCACTTTGTTTACAAACGGCACCGCACGTGAGAGGAAGTCACGGACTTATACCCCATAGCCTGGAGGGATGCGACGCTCTGATTGGTTCAGAAACTTCAGAGCCAGCGTTTCAAGCTGAAACGTCAAAATAAAATGCCCACCATTTCACCGTTTCACTACACCTTTAAAGCACTTGCGTTACAGTCTGTTTCTAATTTCTAATTTTACTCATAGAGGGCAAGAATAACATATTAAGGCATCATTCGTATTAGGTAGTGATCCTTTTAAGTATTTTGATGTATTTGGACTTTTACTCTTGAATAACATAACATAACTCATGATTGCATGTATTTTCTATACATTGTGGAATTCCTATGCCTTTACCCTAGTTTCCACCACTGGTAATAATTATAGCCTTCAAAGAGACAATTGTTTTTCGCTTTTTTTTGAACAATGCTCAGGGTTAACTGAGCAGCATGCGCACCGTTTGCACACAGAACGGAGTATAGTGTGACACTGCGGGCCACTCGGCATTATGACAATTACTGCAGGCAGCTGCGACCGCTTGATGCATTCCCTAATTATTCCTTATTATTTCCCGTGTCATTAAGATGACACATTCTGAACGTTTCACTTGCCAATGGCTTTTAGGCCAGAGTATAGCATTCAGTAGTACATCATGTGTTTGTGCAGAATTAGTGAGTGTGTTAAGTGACTGTGCGCGTGTGCGTGCGTGCACACTTACTGCAAGAGGATGAACAGCACGAGCATGAGCGTTGCCATGACGACGAAGGGCATCCCAGTGACGGTGGTCAAGGTGAGAGGGTACAGGCCGTTGAAGACGAGCCCACCGATCAGAATGCACAAGGCCTCTACGGAGGCCGACATGGAGAACATGGCCCCTATAGAGTAGACACACATGGGGACATATATATATAGAGAACATGGCCCCTATACACACACATAATGATAGAGAACATGCGCGTGCGTGTGTGCGTGTGTGTGTGTGTGTGTGTGTGTGTGTGTGTCTGTGTGTGCGCCTGTGCTTGTGTGTGTGTGTGTACAGATCAACAAACAAGAAGTCACGATTGGCCTTTGGTGTGACGTACATGACCCGCACGTTGCATCTCCGAAACGTTTTTTATTCACAGAATAAAATTCCATTTGTGGAAACAGAGACCCTTATTTGGTTTGTACGGCTGTATATACAGCCTGTAAATACGATAAGGGAAAACCCAGCGGCTGTGCCGTTTGTGAAACAAACTTCTCTAAATGATCGGAAACTCTTTACTTGTATAGGCTACTTTCTGTGGCAAAAGCGCTCAAACTGTATTCGTTTCTACCGTGGTTCTCGCTTCTTCCCCTTCTTGCATTTCTGGGGGGAAAAAATACACGAACGATTAACGAAGAAATTAGGTCAAAGATGATGTATGATGATGTATCAGAGCGCCCCCCCCCCCACTTCACACGGGTGTGATTGCATTACTTGTGAAACTGTGATGAGACAATGAAGTTGATTCTGACCCTGACAGGGTATCTAAACCAAGCTGTGTGTTCCATGTGAACCTCGGCTCGGACACAGTGTGGCCATGCATGCAATCTCTGTCGTCTGTCCTCTCCCACGTCAGCATGGTGTGTCCTCTCCGACGTCAGCATGGTGTGTCCTCTCCCACGTCAGCATGGTGTGTCCTCTCCCACGTCAGCATGGTGTGTCCTCTCCCACGTCAGCATGGTGTGTCCTCTCCCACGTCAGCATGGTGTGTCCTCTCCCACGTCAGCATGGTGTGTCCTCTCCGACGTCAGCATGGTGTGTCCTCTCCCACGTCAGCATGGTGTGTCCTCTCCCACGTCAGCATGGTGTGTCCTCTCCCACGTCAGCATGGTGTGTCCTCTCCCACGTCAGCATGGTGTGTCCTCTCCCACGTCAGCATGGTGTGTCCTCTCCCACGTCAGCATGGTGTGTCCTCTCCCACATCAGCATGGTGTGTCCTCTCCCACGTCAGCAGGTGTGTCCTCTCCGATGTCAGCAGGTGTGTCCTCTCCGACGTCAGCATGGTGTGTCCTCTCCCACGTCAGCATGGTGTGTCCTCTCCGAAGTCAGCATGGTGTGTCCTCTCCCACGTCAGCAGGTGTGTCCTCTCCCACGTCAGCAGGTGTGTCCTCTCCCACGTCAGCATGGTGTGTCCTCTCCCACGTCAGCAGGTGTGTCCTCTCCCACGTCAGCAGGTGTGTCCTCTCCCACGTCAGCAGGTGTGTCCTCTCCCACGTCAGCAGGCGTGTCCTCTCCCACGTCAGCAGGTGTGTCCTCTCCCACGTCAGCATGGTGTGTCCTCTCCCACGTCAGCATGGTGTGTCCTCTCCGACGTCAGCAGGTGTGTCAAAGTCATGCGATTTGTCACACACACGTTACGGCAGTGAAATTTGTTCTCCGCATTTGACCCATCTCTTGGAGCGGTGAGCCGCAGCCAAGGAGCGGTGAGCTGCAGCCGTGCCGCGCTCGGGAATATTTTGATTAGTAGATTTGACCCCCCCCCATCCAACCCTTTGATGCTGAGTGCCAAGCAGGGGTCCCATTTTTACAGTCTTTGTTTATGACCCGGCCTGGGGATCGAACCCCCGACCTCTCAGTTTCAGGGCGGACACTCTAACCACAAGGCCACTGAGCTGGTCTGCCATGTCGTCACGCTTTCTCCATCCAATGAGCTCGCAGCCATGGCACCTCGGGAGAGTTTGGGCGATATATATATAAGCTCTTTAACGGCATTTTTCATTTAAGTTCTTATAGCGTGATGCTCTCCGTAAAACACATCGTCGGCCTCACCTCCTTCCTCCTGGCCGCAGTGGGCCTGCTGTCGGTCGTGGTGGTCGTCAGGGACCTCCCCCGGGATGTCCCGGTGCTTCTGGCCCGGGCCGAGAGCGCCTGCTACTTCTGGCCCGTTGTGCAGGTGGCGGCGGCGGCGGCAGCCACGCCCCCGTCCGGTGGCTCCTCCTCCTCCTCCTCCTCCTCCTCTGTCCTCCTGCAGGGCGTCCGGTGCACCTTTGACCTCAAGGTGCTCGGCGCTCACGAAGTCCCGGAGGGGCGGCCCCCCCCCGCGGACCACCTCGCTCTGCACAAATACGCGTTTCCCCGCGCCGACGCGCTCCGGGTCCTGCAGCTGTGCGTGCGGACGGACACGGCGGCCGCGCTCGGGTTCACGGGCGGCGGCAGAGAGGCGGTTAGCTGCGGCTACGACGTGGTCCTAGTTGTGGACCCCCGACGCGCCCTGCCGGCCGTCCTGAGGACCTGCCTCCTCCTCCCCGTCGTCGTGGACCCCCAACGCGTCCTGCCGGCCGTCCTGTGGAGCTGCCTCGGCCTCTTCTTCTTCAACTTCGCCGTGTTCAGCGCGGCGTTCGGCGCCGCGCCGTTCGCGCTCGACCTCTGGGGCCGGCGGGCCCGGCGGAGACGCGGCGACGCCCTCCTGAGGAGCCTCCCCGTCCACGCGTACCACCGGTCGGACGACGGCGGCGATGGCGACGGCGGCGACCCTTGCTGCGCCATCTGCCTGGCAGAGTACGAGCCCGGGGACGCGCTGCGCACGCTGCCCTGCGCCCACGCCTTCCACGCGGCCTGCGTGGACCACTGGCTGACGGCCGTGAGGACCACCTGTCCCCTCTGCACGCAGAGGGTGGAGCTTAGAGCCACAGCCACCGTAAGGCCCCATATACCGACTCAGTCACTGCCAGAGTGAATACATAAATAACACAACTGAGTGTGCGGGTCATGACCGAAACAATAAGGTCGCAGAATGCAAGTGAGTGAGGCCGAAATGAGTTTGGAGTGAAATTAGTTTTCTCCGACGGGTGGCTGGCATCTCCCTTAGAGATAGGGTGAGAGGTTCAGTCACGCGGAGAGACTCGGAGTAGAGCCGCTGCTCCTTCGCCTGGAAAGAAGCCAGCTTAGGTGGTTCGGGGCATCTGGTTAGGATGCCTCTAGGGAGGTCCTCGATGCACGTCCCACTGGGAGGAGGACCAAGGCGCATGTGGAGGCATTACATCGACTCACTGGCCTTGGAACGCCTCTGGATCCCCCCAGGAGGAAGTCACTAATGTCGCTCTGGAGAGGGAAGTCTGGAGCTCTCTGGTGGTGCTGTTGGCCCCCGCGACCCGACTACGGATAAGCGGTTGAAGATTGATGGATGGAGGGATGGACTGCTGCAGCCATTTTCCGGCTTTCCCTATATACCGTTCCAGCAGTCACAGGCGTTCGATCGTGGATCCCCGGGTCGTTGTGAAGACGGAGGCTTAGTTATGGTCCGTTGGAAATGGCCAAGAGAGGAAGGCGGGGCGCGACACACAGCCGTTTCCCCCAGAAATGAACAGGAAGCGGAGTGACGGCAGAGTGAGTGAGTGACTGGCGATCACGTGATCTCCTGGATCTCTCTGTGAGCGAGGGTCAAACAGTGACTCATGTTAGCGAGCAGCGCCATCTATAGCGGCGAACAAGACGTGTTACACATATGGATATACAAGGTAATAATAAACAATAATAATAATAATAATAATAACGATAGTAATGTAATACGGTGAAATGTCCAAAATAGGGACCCAAGTTTGAACGTTATTAGAAAATGTATATGCTGACATTTTAAATGTAAAGAATAATTCATAATTGTGTATAGGCATACTGTATATACAGTATATTGCCATAATCATGTGTGGTTTAAAAAGCGAGGAACTGGCACGTCTGTCCGAGGTGCTCTTGGTCAGCGGAAAATGGGCCCAAGCGCGTCAGCCTTTTCTTTTCTTTTCTTTCTCCCACTTTAATTTTTTCTTCTCACAAGCATTTTAGAACCCCCTCAGGGAACCCAGAACCCCCTCAGGGAACCCAGGCTGGACAACACTTTGAGAACCACTGTAATAGAGCATAATATCATCTTACAGTATACTATAAATGCGCCACGTCTCTGTGTGTGTGTGTGTGTACGGTTGTAATGCACGTAACTCGAGAACCGTTTGACCCACCGACTTCACATTTGACACACGCGTTCCACACCCCCACAGGGAGTGCCGTGCCCGGCATCGAGTCGGTCGGACCCACGGTTCTCCAGAACCACCACAAAAGGCTCTGGTCAGGCTCTGCCAGTGCAGGGCCTAATGAGGCCAACTCCTTTCACCTGGGCCAGGCTCTGCCAGTGGGCCTAATAAGGCCAACTCCTTTCACCTGGGCCAGGCTCTGCCAGTGGGCCTAATGAGGCCAACTCCTTTCACCTGGGCCAGGCTCTGCCAGTGGGCCTAATGAGGCCAAATCCTTTCACCTGTGCAATTTCCAGCCTCTGCCTCAGCCAATTGAGGCTCAACCAATCAGGCTCTGCCAGTGGGCACAGGCACACACACACACCGGCTGACAGTTAAAACGGGTGCTATGTGACAACGTATATCACTAGGTTCCCAAGTTGCATCGTGCCCAAGTAGGCCGGTGGCCGACTGCGACGGGCAACGTACATGTCTAGTAAATGAAATGCACCACGTCTCTGTGTGAAGCCCGACACACACACACACCGGGTGCACAGCGACGCGACACAGGCAACTCCTGGAAAAAATAGAACAGTGGCGTATCGGAGCGCCAGGCGAGGCGTGAACGCGCGCCGGCCGGTGTGGGATAGGTTCATTGGAAATAATAACGGAGGCGGCTGTTTTGACGCGCGGCGTTCGCAGACGGTGTGTGTTGGGCTTGAGTATATACGTCTGTAATCCAAGTAACTCGAGAAGCGTTCGCCACCACCCACTTCGACACGCGCGTTCCACACCGCCACAGGGAGTGCAGTGCCCATATAGCCTTGAGTCGGTCACTATGTAATTCCCGATTTTGTATTGTTCCCGTCGTTCCCAAGTATAGGCCACGGTCTGACACGGGTGTATATAGGATCTAATTTACTGCCCAACAATTCAGCAGTGAGTGCCAAGGAAAAAACTCCCTTAAAATTGCCATGTGGGTTGTAGGTGAGCGTCACAAATGTGGCACATACATAGTGAGAGACCGGTTTTACATTTAGATTTGAAGGCCTTAATATCAGGCATACAACTCGGAATTACTCACACCATGTTTCTTTTTTTTTTGTTTTGTGTTTTTGTTTAGTTTCATAAAAGCCCTGTCCACCTCACTACCCCGGACCCCTCGGTCTCCCGGGACCCTAACAAAACCCAGACCAGGGCTAATGTGTTCTGAAATAACCCCACAGTCTGTCATTTAGAAACGTCGAATAACTTGCAATGCTTTTTAGGTAGAGGTCACTGAAAGGAAGAGGAGCGGAACGGCACATTCATTTGCAAATGAGCTTTTCTAGTATAAACGTCTGTCTTTTATCTGCCTCTCTGTACAATTCAAACCTCTTTGATAGCAGCACTTTTCACTCTTTTTTTTAAGTATGTCCTTTCATGGTTGTGAGCCGTGACAGTCTAACATCTAAATGACTTCAGGCACAATGTGTAAGAGAGGATGAGGGTCCATTTGCCCATGCACGCTTTTATCTCTTCTTCACATTTCATGTGACAATTGGGGGCATTTCCGAGTTCACCAACTAAATCACATAGATATATATTTTTTGTATTATATTAAACCGTGCCATAGCAACCCCAGCTATTCTGGGGGGGAACATTTTCGGCGAAGAGATTCAGTGTTTAAGGAAACGAGAGCAGACCAAGCAGAGGCGGCAGGTGGCTCAGGGGTGGACAGGGAACTGTGAGGTTGCCAGTTCGATCCCTGTGGGCTCCCCCGGATTTAGTGTGGAAGTGTCCTCGAGCAAGACACTGAACACCAAATTGCTCCCGATGTGCAGGTTGGTGCCTTGCATGGTTTACTCCGCCATCGGTGTATGAATGGGTGTGGGAATGGGTGAATGAAAGCACGGAACAGCGCATGTTCGCCAACCTTAGCGCATGTTCGCCAACCTTAGCGCATGTTCGCCAACCTTAACGCATGTCCGCCAACCTTAACGCATGTTCGCCAACCTTAGCGCATGTCCGCCAACCTTAGCGCATGTCCGCCAACCTTAACGCATGTTCGCCAACCTTAGCGCATGTCCGCCAACCTTAGCGCATGTCCGCCAACCTTAACGCATGTCCGCCAACCTTAACGCATGTTCGCCAACCTTAGCGCATGTTCGCCAACCTTAACGCATGTTCGCCAACCTTAGCGCATGTTCGCCAACCTTAACGCATGTCCGCCAACCTTAACGCATGTTCGCCAACCTTAGCGCATGTCCGCCAACCTTAGCACATGTCCGCCAACCTTAACACATGTCCGCCAACCTTAACGCATGTCCGCCAACCTTAACGCATGTCCGCCAACCTTAATGCATGTCCGCCAACCTTAACGCATGTCCGCCAACTTCAAACTTGGCTCCCACAGCATGTTCACCAACCTTAACGGATGTTGGCCAACCTTAACGCATGTTCGCCAACCTTAACGCATGTTCGCCAACCTTAACGCATGTGCGCCAACCTTAACGCATGTTCGCCAACCTTAGCGCATGTCCGCCAACCTTAACGCATGTCCGCCAACCTTAACGCATGTCCACCAACCTTAACGCATGTTCGCCAACCTTAGCGCATGTTCGCCAACCTTAGCGCATGTCCGCCAACCTTAACGCATGTCCGCCAACTTCAAACTTGGCTCCCACAGCATGTTTGCCAACCTTAACGCATGTTCACTAACCTTAATCCGATCGTTGTTTCCGCATGTCGGTCCTATGGTATGTCGGAGATAAGCATGCACGACCCGTATGTCCACACCAGTTTGTTTTCAGGGAATAACCATGTGTTCCAATGGGTCAACTGTAGTTAGTATTTAGACACAAACTTTTACTTGTCATTGTTTCAATATTTAATAAAACCCATATTTAATAAGCCCATATTGTTGAGCGGAGTCACTCAGGGCTCAATGCTAATGTATTGTCTGCTTTCTGTTATAGATGCCATGTTCTCCTTGTCAGCCTCAGTAGAATAGGCCTAATTCATTACATATCGTATAACTGCAGGCTTTATTTTTTTTGTGATGATTTGATTGGCTGAGCATGGAATGTGATGATTTGATTGGCTGAGCAGTAGTAAGTACATTATTTTATCACTTGGTAAAAGTGAGGGCAGAAATGTGAAGACGCCAAAAGTGATTGGCTGGAATGACATTTGTGATGATTTGATTTGCTGAGCACGTAATGTGATGTATGATGGTAAGAGCGCCCCTCACTTCCCACAAGTGTGATTTTTTCACTTATATACTTACACATTTTCATCCCACGGTTTTTGCAACCCATTTTTTCACCCATGTGTCAATCATCAAATGTAATCCCGGGAGACCATAATACAGAGACCAGATTATACTGCATGTTTTCAGAGAGAAAACGTGCGTGCGTACGTGCGTGCGTGTATCGTGTATGTGTGCGTGCACGTTGTACCTTGTTCATGTGGCTCCACTATAGCAGAAGCCAGTGATCTGATCACAGCCTGGGTGATGCCTGATGGAGCCCCGATTACACACACTGTAACACACACACACGCACGCACGCACGCACACACACACACACACACACACACACACACACACACACACACACACACACACACACACACACACACACACACACACACACACACACACACACACACACACACACACACACACACACACACACACACACACACACACACACACACACACACACACACACAGTAGACAGAGCACGGTTACTGAAAAGCTTTTGACGGTTTTGTGTGCCGCTGTATAGTGTGATCAAGAACTCAAGAAGGTATGAATAACTTATAGGAAAAGAACACACACATAAGTTAGAATAAGGAGATAAGAGGTTTCTGCCCGACAGCAACGATCACATCAGCAGCTCCAACGTGCCATGCGTGATGCCGCTGAGGAATACAAAAAGCAAGCAGCCGCAACTTCGTTCCATCTTTTTTCACAAGCCATCAATTTTAAAACCTGATTCTCCGGTTGCACATGACGGTTGTCGGAAGCTGCCCTGAATGACAATGTTTTTCACGCCAACGATCCAATCACTCCCAATTTGATATATATTTTTTTGCCGTGGACGAGAAGAAGAAAAAAGCGCTTTCAATATTTTTCCAAACATTTAAAAAAGAAATAGCAGATGTACACAAGATTGCAGCGTGGCACTAATTGTGATGAGTTTTTGTGAGCTTGAAAATCAATTTTTTGAATAGCCCACAACCCCACATGGATGAACCCATTTAGTCCCGAGGTCGATTCTACAAATTATAACTAATTTAAAAGAGAAACCTATGATATGAAATTGGCCACTGACCCCTCTTCTGTAAATATGTTACCCCCCCCCCCCCCCGCCCCAGAAGCAAAGATATGAGTAAAAAACATCCGCTGTGAAATAATATATATTCAAAGATTTGCACACATTTTCATGACTTCAAAAATAGCAGATCTACAAGCATACGACCAAATCAGTTGAGCTGTTCCTGAGAGCAATTTCAATAAAAGTCCCTATATGATGTGAATTTAAGCCTGATTGTTCAAATGTGAGTATTTTTTGGGGATAGAAAACACATAGGGGAGCCCAAAAAACACCAAAAAGTTGAATTGTATATGTTATAGGTCCTTTAACCGCAGAAATATCACTTGTAACCTACAGTTATTAATGACAAAGGAAACATACAAACAAAAAGGCATATAAGGTCCCTACATGCTCCAGCTTTAGTCATCCACACACACACACACACACACACACACACACACACACACACACACACACACACACACACACACACACACACACACACACACACACACACACACACACACACACACACACACACACACACATTTAGTCATCTGAAAACTTGTAGCCGTCTAAAAAAAGTCTATATGTCACTAACGAACTAGCTGATGCCAACCCTCCCACGTTTTCTGTCGCTAAAGAACGACAAGTGTGATTCAATAATTCAGGCCAGACCGAAGGGTATACAAAGACATTCCGTCTAGTGACCACCATACATAAATATTGAAGGGATCATTCTATTTTATTTTAGGTTTTCTGAGCTCAAATGCACCCAAAAAAACCCTGAACTTTTAACATTCAGTACATTTTCTGTGGTCTGGGGTTGTGCAGTCTTACCGTAACCTGACCTCACACACTTCACAGGCAAATCTTTGCCTGTGAAGTGTGTGAGGTTACGGTAAGACTGCACAAATCCCATATATGTGACCAGATTTGACTGAGAGCCTGCCATCACGCAGATTCCAGCGTTTCACCAGAGGAGAAAAACTGTTTTTTTTTTTTAAATTAGTTAATAGCACAGGCAGACTCTTCACATACTAGAGCATGTCTGAAATAAGTGTCAGGAGCTGAAATCAACATGTAGCTATAGGCGTAATGTTAGAGGCCACAGAAGTGAACCTTTCAAGCCTGTTTTCTCAACTTGTTGTTTTCTGCAAGACATCACTCTATAAGCAGTATCTCCAAAACTGCTGGGTCAAACTGAACAACCGCAGTCAACCAATAACTCTATTTGAAGCTATATGATTCCCTGCTTTCATATGACATGAAAACAAAAGAACATTCAAAAACATCTAATGGCAGTCACATTATGACAATGGGATTTTCCAGCAGATGTCACCAAAGGATTCAGAACACACAGAGAAAACCACAGAGCACCGACTTAATCCACTGAATGTTCAAACTTGTGGTTGCTTGGGTGTAATTGGGTCATAAAACCAAAAAGAAAAAACGAATGAAAATGAATGTCATGAAACCTTTTAATATAAATAGGAATCACAGGAAAACGGGTGACTTAATAGCTAGTGATATAGCTATTAACCCATTCTGAACGGGAACCCATATTGGTGTTGGCATCATGTTATGCTTTAGCTATTGAAAAATAGCAGATCTACAAGCTCATAGCGCGCCACCGAGTGGCGCGCTATGAGCTTGTATGTCTGCTATTTTTGAAAAATCGAAGAACGACTGACATTTTTAGAATCTGATCTCAGGTCAGAATGGGGTAATCAGACAAGTGTGTGTCCAGTGGAAAACCTCGTATGAATCTGATCTCAGGTCAGAATGGGTTAAAACAAAGATGCCTTACTGGCCGCTGCAGTTCATTGGAGCGACGTGTCTCGTCAAGCGCCGAAGTGCTGAAGGAACGCTGCGTTCAAGCGACGTCACTCGTGCGACTCCTCCATGTCTCTCGCTGTCACTCAAACTATACTGGCCAATCGCAGCGAGTCTTTTCCGGGACTTACAGTATATGTTACGCACGCGGGAGCTTTCGACAAGCTTCCGCTCATGCTTCCGCTAATATGCTTTGCGAGGAATCTCTGGGAAATTGTGCCTTCAATCTCTTTATGTCTATGAGTGAAATGAGTATGATGGTAAATATGGCCGCCTTTATCCAAGGCGGTTTGCATAGATTGTGCACTACATTGACACATTCACACACACACATTTATACACCGATGGCGGCGGAAACCATGCAAGGCACCAACCAGCACATCGGGAGCAATTAGGGGTTCAGTGTCTTGCTCAAGGACACTGAAGAACGGGTGGATGTCTAGAGTTGGAGCATGCACAAGAGCCTTATAAAGAGAGCATATATCTCACCTAGAAATACCATCCACGTGTTGGTGGAAAAAGCCAGTGTAATGAACGAGGCTGCCCTGCAGAGGGCGCTCACCTTGGCCAGAGTCTGCTCTCCTACGCACCTCAGCAAGACAGGAAACACGAAGAGCAGCACCACGCCCTGGAACACAAGACGCACCTCGTCAAGACAGGAAGTACAAAGAGTATAACACCACGCCCCGGAACCTCAGCAAGACCATAGATATTAAATATATCGATGGTCTCTCGACTGTTGACTAAGGAAAAGAGGGCGCTGTTTTTCCTTTGTTTTGCCAATGGCTTCCCAGATCGTAAACCCCCCCCCCCCATGCACAAATTACTATCACCACAATACTGTACCAATACACAAATTACTAGCACAACAATACTGTACCAACACCACCACCAACAATAATAATCATACATCTTAATTTGATGTGTCTTGTAGCCTGCAGTCTGTGTCGGAGTTTTCACTCCACTTAAGCTATTTTGGGCGGGAACGCCTTTTAGTGTTTCAAGCATTATGTTATACATTAGCTATTGAAAAATGGCAGAGCTACAAGCTCATAGCGTTCCACCGAGTGGCGCGCTACGAGCTTGTATAGGTTTTCTATTTTTGAAAAATCGTGAAAATGTGGCGTAAATCTTTGAATATATATCCTTTCAGAGTTTCACTTTTAACTCTTTGCTTCTGGAGGGTCCCTGCGTGGAATAAGATGGGGGTCGGCGGCATATTACATATCATTTTTGGGGTCCTTGACATGAAATATTGTGAACCACTGATATAGAAACATGAGGTTTTTCAGAAAAAAATACTTTTTTAAAATTTCAACGTCAGGCCTAAATGGGTTAAAACTCTTCTGGGACGCAAACGGTCTCATTCATGCGCGATGCGTGATTGCGCGTGCATGTGAACTCCGCTTATGTTGAACCTCACGTGCACGCCCTGTCGTGCATGATGATGATGATGCGGCTGTTTATTGGCAGCGTAATAAATAATAGAGTGAGAGACGTGTCGTGTTTGGGAGGTAATGAGGACACTTTAGGATAATATTATACAGTTAGTTCATCATCAACTGAATTCTGGATATGACAGTTTTGTTGTTGTGAAATCTTGGACCCATATTTTATGTAATTAATCGAGAAATGTCTTTTGTGTTTTTTTGGATTCTCCATGAAGGCACCGCAACACAAATCAACTCAGCACAAAAAGTTTGGAAACTTACATTTGTTCCAGTATTTTCCGCCGTTGTGGCACATTCTTTGGGGGGAGCTACCAGGGGGGCAGTCAGACAGATATTTTGTGAAGCCACTAAGGAAATGAAAGTTCATATAATGGCCTGTTGTGGCGCTATCACTGGACCCAGAAAAACCCATAGCCCCATAGAAGTCCATGTATTTTGGCCCAACTTCACCTAGACTGTATTACCTTAATAAACATGGTCATGAATACTTTTTGCTTCCAGTCACTAGTTTAAAGTCTCATTTCTAATGTCATAATATTCTTTTTGGAAAATTATGGTCCCATGTATAAAAAAAAATGACCATAAAGTCGCGCATGTTCTGAGGGGCGTGGCTACCGTTACAGTCTATGAACAGGATCCCCCACCCACTCGAGTCAAAATAAAAACCAACGAAGAAGAAGGGGGGAAGTCCCGCCTCGTTGTCTGGGCCAGCCAATGGGCCAGCTGGGCCTGGGCCCGGATATAGAAAGATGTCTGCTTACTGACACATAGAGAGAGGCTTCATTTTACATTCATGTTAGACCCGCGGAACGCTTTGTCCATATTTTTTACAGTCTATGGGAGCTACACACACATTTAGCTGTGACGCTCATTCCACGAATGCCCAATCCTTACAATCTATATACCTCATTGTAAAGGTGACTAATTAACGATTAAAATAATAATCTTCAGCCAATATATTTACTGCAGAAAAAAAGCAATAAGAATAGTCAATAAAGTAAATTACTATGAAAACACAAATTCACTGTTTCTAAATTCACATACATTAAAGTTTTTTGATTTAAGTTGATTTTAAAACAGCACAATTATTATTTAAAGCAAGACATAATCTTCTGCTTCCTGAAAATATCCAAAAAAGGTTTAGGGATAGAGATGGGAGGTATGAGCTGAGAGGGGAACTAACCTTAAAACAAATAAGTGTTGGAACTACCTTAAAGAGCATGTGTGTTTCTGTTCATGGAGTTAAGCATATCTTCAACAGTATTTTGGAATACGTTGAGATAAGGATAGGCACTAATAAGCTGTTTTTGTGTAATGTCTCTCTGAAAGATCGAAATAAACTATTCATTCAATATACTGTAGAATACAATACCAATTGGTATTATTAAAGTGGAGAAATAATGGACCAAATGTAAATGACCTAACTTTGTAGGTAATTTGAGTTTATAAGAATTATCAGTCAAATAAAGGCTTCAGGGTGAGTAGGGGGGGGGGGGGGGGGGGTGTTAAAAACTATATATGTACAATCTCACAGCACAGCACGTCACTGGAATTGGAAAAGAAAACATTTTAGAATGTTAACTCAAATACACAATACTGCCAGGCCTTTGGCCCATGGCAGAAATGGATTTGGACAGGCAGCTGTCTGTCCTCGCCTTATGGTATAGATACGCCACTGCTTCCAAGTCCTTCAAATCTCCAAAAACAATTGGAAAAATAACAAGTCCACAAAACACGCAACGTCAATCTTCAATTTCAGTTTGAAATTTTATAGTATTTGCCAGTTTAGTTTATTTTCTCGTTTTTGAAAAGTTTTTTTGTTTTTGTTTTATAATTTTCTATCCCACGATTTTGTAACCCAGTTTTCTTTTCACCCTGTGCCAATTATCTAATGTATTCCTGGGCGCTACACTTCCTCTGCCAACCTGGGGGGGCAGCGGACTGACCTCATGCCTCCTTCTATGCATGAGGAGTCCAAGCTGCTTCTTTTCACCTGACAGAGGGGAATTTCCCCGGCCGGACGTAGCGCGTGGAAGGAACACGTTATTCCGACCAGTTCCTTTCCCCTCCATCAGGCGCCCCGGCTGGCCAGGGGGAGGTAGTTTTAGAGACCAGGATTACGGCATGTTTTTGTGAGGGTATCTACCCTATAGGGGACACGGGGAGAACATGCAAACTCCACACAGAAGGGCCCTATCGCCAACCCCCGCCTCGGGTATGGGCACTGAGGAGGGAACACGCCGCCAGTGCCCACAGCGTCCCCAGCGGGAATCGAACCCAGGACCTTCTAGCTGTGAGGCGACGGCACTACCAACTGTGCCACTATAAGTTTTAGTTAAATGTTGATCACAGATGCAAGGTATCCACATGACAGCAACAAAAACCATGAATCACAGAATAGCGAAGGCTAATGGCCAACCCCCATTCCTGGAGAGATGCTATAGTATAGCCCACCATTAACACGTACTTTACAAAGCATTACTGTAGCAGAAAACCCAGCGTTGACACTTAAAGCATTTAGATCTGACACTATAGATTCTACAAAATGTCTTCTATAAACAGTTTTCTGAAGAAAAAAAAAACCTATGTTTCTATGTCAGTGGTGCTCAACCTTTTTCATGTCAAGGACCCCCAGAATTATTTGGCTGCGGACCCCCATGTGAAAATATGTACGGTAGTTCCAGGGACCCCCCCCCCCAGAACCAAATATTCGAGTTAAAAATGTTCGCTGTGAAATAATAATATATATTCAAAGATTTGCGTCACATTTTCACCATTTTTCAAAAATAGCAGATCTACGAGCTCGTAGCGCGCTATGAACTTGTAGATCTGCGATTTTTCAATAGCTAAAGTATAACATAATGCTAAAAAAAACCCCACCAAAAGGGGGTCCCTCCCGTTCTGAACGGGTTAAAGCATTTCTGTATCTGAAAAAGCCAGCTTAACAAAGCATTCCTGACACTCTCTGACTCACATTGTGTGTGACGCACATTAAAATACATACCTTAACAAAGCATTTCTGACACGCTCTCTGACTCACATTGTGTGTGACGCACGTTAAAATACATACCTCGCAGAACATGCTTTCAGACAGGGCAGCCTCCATTCGCCCTAATGGCTTCATACGGTGTGTGCAAAATATGCAGAGCGTTACCTTTTGCATAATGTTATGTATGCAGAGAAAATATGTCTGTCAGACTGTCAATGTGTGAGAATGACGTGTAGAGAGAGAGAGAGAGAGAGAAGAAGAATGGAGTGTGGGGCGAATATGTGATAATATAAGGAATCCCATAATGTCATCCCTGTCGGGTGGAAACCTCATATGTGACTGGGCCTGGCAAAAAGGCCCTAATTTCTCAGTTACTATAGCCATGTTGAAGAATTCTGTGTTTACAAAGACGCAACACGCTAATGGGCGGCGTGAGTTCCGTTTGTGTCCGAGCATATAGGCATGGCTGAGGCATGGTAACGCCCGCCTGCCTGTGATTGGTCTACTGACACTGCCCGTCTTGACTGTCCTCCGAGACGCGAGGCTCGTGGTGAGATTGAGAAATAAATAATAGGCTACGAGATTGCTTGGATTGAATAACACGTATGTTGTACTGTGATTTGATTGAATAACACGTATGTTGTACTGTGATTTGATTTAATAACACGTATGTTGTACTGTGATTTGATTTAATAACACGTATGTTGTACTGTGATTTGATTTAATAACACGTATGTTGTACTGTGATTTGATTTAATAACACGTATGTTGTACTGTGATTTGATTTGCGTGTGTTCTAAATAAAGTGTTTGTGTTGATTGTCGTGTATTAATCTAATTATAGTAAACTAATACTATTACACTAAAATGGATAAAGATGAAGGGAAAAATATATTTTGATAGTACAATAATGTTTCAAGTTTACACAATCCCATTACAATGAAAACCTATCACGGCCATTTGCACCTGCATGGTGTATTTCAAAAACAAGTATATTAAACGGATATATAAACTGAAAGTGTCATCCTGGTGACGATATAGAGCTGTGTTTCACGAGCATAAATATCATCTGTCGGGTGCGGGGAAAAAAAACCCTTATGTCCAAAACGGTTACTTTTCACGATTCAAATTCAAAAACTGCAAAAGCATCAGATCGACAAGCTCACAATGTGTCGCTTGTAAGATCTTCTACGTTTGGTGCTTTTGTGTAACAAGTACACAGCGTTAATTTACGGGGGGAAAAAAAACACAGAAAAAGTCTGAACGTTGGAGACGAGAGGTTTCTCTCCCCGACAGTGACAATATAGCCTATAATTCAGTTGGAGATAAAACCTGGTCCCGGAGCCCACATCATCAGAGCTCCACAGGTCCCAGCACAATGACGCCAGTATAATGGACATAATCTGCAAGAGTTCCTGGGGCCATCCGATCCCATCCCCGCATCTTATACTTCAGGGAATAACTTTTCTAAGACGTTCCGGGGAGATTCCTTTGAGAAAATAGCTGCATTTCTTTTTTTTACGAGGCGGTAGTATATATATTGTTTAGTTCCATCTAGGAATTGCTCCCCTCGGGTGTTTTTTTCCTGGAGGTCCAGACAAACGCACGCACGTGAGCACGCACGCACGCACGCACGCACGCACGCACGCACGCACGCACGCACGCACGCGCTTCATTCCTAACAGTCTGAAGATCTCATAAAGTAAAGCCTGGACCTGGAACTTGAACTCGACCCCCCCCCCCCCCAACCCCACCCCGACTCCCACGGGTTGCAGGCAGGTAGAATTATGGGATACATGCCGGTCCAGTGGGCACCAAAACCTTGTGGTGCTCAATCTCCTTGCATGTCAAGGACCACCCACATTATATTATGTGTTTTGCTGCGGACCCCCATCTCAACTAGATTTTGTGCCATGCAGGGCGGGACCTCCAGAAGCAAGAGACTTGAGGTTTTTCTTCCTCCTATATGCAGCTTTTGTCCACACACTTCTCATTATTTTGCCATTGACAATGAAAGGAAAAATTAGGTCCAAATGTTCGCCAAATATGACATAATTTGTGGCAACACAAACATTAAATGCCATTGACAACGAAGAGAAAATGTACGTCATATGTAGACGAGCAAATCGGGCCAACCGCAATCACATAACTTCAGTTGTTCATGAGATGATGTACGATGATAAGTGCGCCCCTCACTCACTTCACATGGGTGTGATTTTGTTTTGTAAGAGTTTGCGTAACATTTTTCAATAGGCAAAGTATAAACTAGAAATCTGCTCTCTCTCTCTCTCTCTCTCTCTCTTGAGATGCCAACTTGCGCCTTGTACACAAGAAGGCCACGTATGGCTTACTTGTGACTTGACTAATTGACTAAATCAATTAGCCTGATGAACCACTTATTTCATACTTTTTTTTCGTTCAACAGACAGACAGGCAGGCCGGGTGACAGACAGACAGGCAGGGCGACAGGGACCCAGTGATTAGAAGGCTATAGAGTTTAAGTGCCTTGCCCAAGGGCACGTCAGGGGTAATTATTATCCAATAGAAAGGCCGTTATGGCTGCAGGTCGTGGTTATTATCCAATAGAAAAGGTCTGCAGGTCGCTATCAGAGTCACACCATCAACCATAAATCATCACCGCTGGTGGACACGTGCACACACACGCACGCACACACGTTTAGACTCACAGCATTACGATATTTCAACCCTCAAAGGCGAGTTATGTGTGCGGACACACACGCACACGCGCACACACGCGAAGCACACATCGTTTCCCCCCCGCGTCTTTCCTTTTCTTTCCGAATGCTTACAAAGAGACACATGCACGCGCACATGCACACACGTGCACACGCACGCACGCATCCACGCACGCACGCACGCACACACAGAGCGCCAGTGTGGCTGATAAATAATCCCGTCATTTTCTGGACAACAGAATAGAATGAATTAACCTTCAACCATCACAGCTAGCATCAATTATGTGTGTGTGTGTGTGTGTGTGTGTGTGTGTGTGCGCGCGCGCGTGCACGTGCGCGACTTCTCACTGAAGCTCCGGTAGCCGAAGGGAATCAGACTTGTCAGCAGGCACACACACCGCACACACGCACGCACACACGCACACACGCACACACGCACGCACACACGGATGATGACGATGATGATCATTGCGGTGTGTGTACTCAGAGGTCATGTTTGTATCTCATACATTATATGTATATATAATATACAGTACATTGACCACTGACCACAGCGTCCACTCATCATGGCCAGAGCAGCCTCGTATCTCCGTGTATACAAACTGTTCACGGTTCTTCTGTAAATGAATACCGCCGATCGCTGTCGGGCAGAAACCTCTTATCTCCATATACAGTATATCTAACAGTGTTTTTGAGGGGCGCTATAGAGCCCCTCCTATATGCCCAGCTTTGTGTGCTTGTGTGTACACCCCGTAGCGATGATCTGATTGGCTGAGCCATGTGTAGTATACCCCACAGCGATGATTTGATTGCTGGTGTTACGCGTCGTGCAGCGTCTGTGTGGTTTTCTTTGTTTGGCTCTTCGACTAGAGATCATGTCACGTTCTTAAAAAAAACAAAAACAGTCCACTTCCTTCTTTAGGTATACGCATGCATTCACATTGGAACGATCCGTATCTGAATACACGTCAACGGTCCAGAGACCCCCCCCCCATGCGGTCCCGGGGACGGTTGGGTTGATCCGCTCCCAGGAACCGTACGCATCATTCACACTAGTGTAGGCTATACGGTGCTGCGTTGCTACTTGGCTATCGTGTCATGACTCTTTAGTCGACTGGTTAACGTATACGTGCCGTTGGAATGGGGAACCCGGGTTCGCCTCCCCGGCAGAGGCTACATTGGTGGCAGCGGTGTGTTTGGGTAACCTGACTACAAGTATGTTCCCAGGCGGCACAGACCTTAACCTGGGTAGTCGACAGCCCAAACAGTCTCACTCCCTGGGGCGGAGGTGGTCCCCCCCAGTCAGTCGAGCCTGGCTCCTGGCTGGCGCGCGTGGAGTGACGCGCTTCCAGTTGGGGACGACGACTGTAGGCTATACGGTGCTGCGTTGCTATACTTGGCTATCGTGTCATGGCTCTTTAGTCGACTGGTTAACGTACGTGCCATTGGAATGGGGAACCCGGGTTCGCCTCCCGGCCGAGGCTATACACTAGTATCACAACATCTGCCAAGTGGTCCCGAGTGCATGCGCACCCGGGGCCATATAGTGTGAATCGCCCCTTAAACTCTTTGTATTGTCATTAAAATGTTAAGTGTTTAGAGTAAATTCTTTGGGGAGGCCACTTGTAGCATGTATCCTCAGAGTCCCTCCAGTGAGCACCGGCTACACAGCTTCAGAACCACCGTTACTGATGCATAATGACCCACCTGGAGTATAGAGGTCCTTGGAATTCAAAAGGTTGAGAATCAGATTTAATCATAAAGGATATATATTTATTTCCCAAATAAATCATTATGCAGACCTTGAGCTTATTATGAGGCCGGGTTATGTATCGACGAGTGTGTCTTTGTGTGCGCGCGTGAGCACACGTGTGTGGGTGTGTGTGTGTGTGTGTGTGTGTGTGTAATATTCCGACACACACACACACACCCACACACACAAGCACACACGCGCACACACGTTTGAAGAACACTTTGAAAGGAAATCATGGAATGAAGCGGACCGGAAGAAGGAACTACTATATGCATTTATTTTCATCAGTCATTCGTCCTTGTCGGGCAGAAACCTCTTATCTCCATATTTACACTTTTTGTGTTTTTTCGTAAATCTTTGTCGTACCCGATCACACTACGCCGTCACACAAAGGCATCAACAGTTAGCAGATCTACAAGCTCAAAATGAAGCGTGAAGTGGCGCGTTTTGAGCTTGTAGATCTGCTATACTTTTGATGCTTCTGAATGTGAATCAGCTTTTGGACATAATTATGAGGTTTCCAACCGACGGAGATGATTTGTTAGGATGGTGTGGTGGTAAAACGGAAATGACGGAACTGGAATTCAATGGACTGAATCATCGTGAATGGCGTCGACCAACCATGAGGCCGGCCTCGACTCCGGTCCGCTCGTATTATTCTCCGCGGGTTTGCGTTTTGCAAACAGAGCTTTCATCCCATTCAGATCCCACTCAGGTACGTTGCTGACCATTTGGTTTCCCTACTACAGATTTGACTGAGAGACTGCCATCAAGCAAACTCCAGCTTTTCACCAGAGGAGAAAAACTTTTTTTTTTTTTTATTTTTTTTATGAGTTAATAGCACAGGCAGACTCTTCACATACTAGAGCATATCTGACGACGAAGTGTCAGAGCTGAAATCGACATGTAAATATGAAATAAATGCTTAAACATGTAGCTAGGTGTAATGCTATAGAGACCACAGAAGTGAACCTTTCAAGCCCGTTTTCTCAACTCGCTGTTTCTCCAAAAAAGCCGTATCTCCAAAACTGGTGGGTCAAACTGAACAACCAACATGTCAATTTGAAGTGATGATTCCCTGCTTTCATATAAAACATGACAAAACGGAAATTCCAAAAAATCCAATGGCAGTCCCTCAGTCAAATGTAGTCACATATTTGTGCTGACCCCCCTCCCGACGAGAGCGTTGCGTTTCCTTATGCAAATTGGCTGTACTTTCGCCGTTTGCGAGGACGCACAGAGGTGCTCATTATTATGCGGCGGAGCCGCGGAGAAAATTGTTATACTACAATGCAGCGCGTATACTGCACGTATACGCAGCGACAGCGCTGCGGCCACTCAAGGGTCCTGACTTCACTCGCTCATCCCCTCGATTCTCCTGGTTCACGGAAGTCATTCCTCTACGGAGAATAACATGGGGACATCTTAACACATTGAGTACGCCAACGTGCATCAAAATAAAGGCCGCTATAGTGCCAGAGTAGTCTGATCGCATTTACTCTGAAAGCCAAGAACCGGAAATACTTTCTTAAAAAAGTTGACTTGACAAAGTGAGCTCATAATCCCCGATCAACTTAATATATTTATATAAACTCCAAAAAGCGTTCATATTTTGCGGGAGAGACGGATGAGGAGCAGAAATGCAGCGCCAGCATATCGATCCATTCATCACCACGGAGAGCGCCCTGGATGAGGAGATACGAGTCATTCTTTCCGCCGCGCTAACATGGGAGTCAATGACAAGCTAATACTTGCACAGAGCGTTAGCATACGGCAAGCGAAAAGCGAAATGCCAAAAAAAAAAATAGGAATAATTCTGATTATTATTATCTCGCCCCGCGTCGTTTGGACGTCGCTAGGACGTCCACAGACGTCTAAGGTATTACTCGTTTCTGATCCTTATGACGTTTCCAGACGTGTTTTGTACAGAATGTGTTAAAAACGTTTCATATATAAGCATTGTGGTCCAAAAATGAACAAAGGTGTCTCAGCGTTATTGCCGGGGAGGTGTCTCTGTATCGTTTGCGACAGTCAGTCACTCATATATGATAATACAGTCCGTTTCTATAGCGAAAATGTAACTAATTTGATTCCCGAGCGCGGTACGGCTGCAGCTCACCGCTCCTTGGCATGTGGCTCACCGCTCCAAGAGATACGGGTCAAATGCGGAGAACAAATTTCACTGCGGTAACGTGTGTGACAAATCCTATGACCTTTTGACTACCATTTTTCCCTCAAATAATTGAGAAGCAATGTCACACTGGCTGATGAAACGGAGAAAGCAATGAAACAGATGGATGGACACACGGATGGACAGAGCTGGTGAAAACATGCTCAAGGCCCTATCTTGCCTTATTGCCTTATTTATACACCTTTTAGGCATTATTCACTATTTTGAAAAGACCTTTACCTTGTAAATGGGCTATTTTAACTATTAAAAAATAATAATAAACACCAAAAAGGCATAAAGGGCCCTTAATCTTCGGCCACTATAGGCCTGGTGGAGATAATAACCTGAAGGAGAAAGCTATACAGTTAGTTTGATATAAAAGGGGGGGGGAAATCACACCCGTGTGAAGTGAGGGGCGCTCTTATCATCGTACATCATCATGAGCCTTACTCCTCTGCGAAGAGAAAACTGGCCACAATGTAAGGCAGAGCCAAAGGCATAGCCGGTATAGTGTCGGGCCGGAACATCCGTCAGATGTACACAGTATACATCCCCCGGACACGATATTGTTTGTGACCAATCACAAATCTTGTTTCATTCACGGAGAATGTAAACAAGATTTGTGTCAACGTCACTTCCTTGAGCGGTATACACTTCCGCCAAAATCCTGCTACTTCCGGACAAATGTCAGCGATGCACTCTACAGCGTACAGTAGGTCTTGCCCAGCATGCGGACACATAGGAGGGGGCTAGAGCCCCTAAAAAAAAACCCTATGTTTTTTTCTGTTTTCACTCTACTAGATCGCTGAAAGTACAGCCGCTCTATATATCGCTTGTCGCCAATCTATTTTAACAATTGTAAAGTTGGTCACGTGGCCAAAAGATGTGCGGCCCAGCCAATGACAATATGTGCGGCCCAGCCAATGACAACATGTGCGGCCCAGCCAATGACAACATGTGCGGAAAAAGATGTGCGGCCCAGCCACTGAAAACATGTGCGGAAAAGATGTGGCCAGCCAATCAGAGTCACCAGCTCTCAGCCCACAACAGGCCCGCCCCCGGCTCACATGTCACTAGCTCTCAGAAATTCAGAATCTGCAGCGTTCTCTCCGTCTCTCCGCTCTCACAGGAGAAGACACAAACAAGGAAGGGGAGGAATTGGATTTGGCTTATTCCTTCTAAATGTCTGTATTTAAAATATCACTGACACAGCGATTCCCTTACTTACATCAACATTGTTCTTTGTCACTACTTGGTTCGTGGCGAAATATTAACATTACACATATCGCTTTGCCTCTTTTCCCGCAGGCAATTTCCTTCTTCCCATAGTGCGCGGCAACGTAATCGCGGGCATGAAATTATAGTCTTACAAAAACTAAAACTTTTCTTCGACAGAACGTAAAGCCTGCACGGTGTCTTCCCGTGCCAGACGTCCGTGCCAGAGAACGAGGAGAGAATTCAAAGAGGAGACGAGCGGAACGAACGGCAAACCCGTGTATAGCGCCAATTAAAAAGGCCCGAGCAGCCAAAGACAGATCAGTCCTGGTTCAGTCAGACGCCAGATGGCACAACCTTCAGGAGGTAAAAGAAGTGAAAACATCTCCTATATGCAGACAGGAGAGGAGAAAAGGCTTCGCGTAGCACGCCGCAGCAGATGCTGCTGCTGACGCAGGCATGTGACGCAGGAGGAGGCACTTCAAAAAAAGAAAAGGAAAAAGAAAAAAACCTGCAGCTTTCGATCAGAATCAGTTCCGTCTCCGAATCCTTGCATGGTGACAAATGACATCTCAATGACGCCTTCTTAAACGTACTGTGTGTGGTACAAAAGTAAGGTAAAAAAGTCTTTGTAGTGTTTTTAACTCATCTACGTAATTTCGATCTTCATCTATTTTTGAGTGCATGCAACCACTCCAAGGAACAGCAATGTCCGTGTTCACCTATATGTACTGTACCTATATGTGTCCGCCTATGTGTTGGTTAATGAGCACCAGTATTATGACTATGAGTACCAGTAGGGGCGCTGTTGTGCCAGAAACAGAGAGAGGGATACTGTTGCCTGCTAATGAGAGAGAGAGAGAGAGAGAGAGAGAGAGAGAGCCCTGTGCCCTGAATATTAGACCCCTTTTACACGAGAACAGTTATTTTAAAATATATTTTCCTGAACGGAAAATGGAAAAAAACGGAAACGGATTACTCGGATTCGTGTATAGTTCCAGACACATAGCATTCGGAGATTGTGGAAGAGTTGTCTGGCTATACGCGAGACCGCGTCAAAACGGATTCAGGATCAGGATTAAAATTCTAAAGGTTTCGTTTTGTGGGGCTTTTTAATGCCTCTATTGTCTTTATGTCTATACTGTCACTATCGTGACAGTAGACAATTAGACAGATAGGACAGGGGAAAAGAGATGGAGAGTGACACCTTTTAAGAACAAGTCACAAAGTGCTTTAAACAGAGAGACACATATAAAGACATATAGCAAGGAGGCACACGATAGAATAAAATACATTGTCAATAATACACAAAATCACGACAATAACAGAAGAAATCAAATAAAAAAAATCACAAATCACATGGGCAGCCTAAAGGTGCCCAGACGGTTGAGCTAACCGTCGGGGGCCAGGATTCAAATCCAAACATAATAGCTGATCGAAGTATAGCAGATCTAAAAGGTCGCAGATATTCTATATACTTTCGATGCCGTTGTGTGACGCTGTAGTACAGTATACGTATGATCAAGTATACGTAACGCAAAACGTTTAGTTAGAATACAGAGGTAAGAGGTTTCTGCCCCCGGACAGCGACGACCACATTCCTTGCTATACCCTCCTCTCGTGTCATGCGACGGATCGCGGCGCAAAAAAACAGTTTAACCCATTCTGACCCGAGATCAGATTCATACGAGGTTTCCACTGGACACACACTGGTCTGATGAACCCATTCTGACCGGAGATCAGATTCTAAAAAATGTCAGTCGTTCTTCGATTTTTCAAAAATAGCAGATCTGCAGATCTGCTATTTTTCAATAGCTAAAGCATAACATGATGCTGACACCAAAATGGGTTCCCGTTCAGAATGGGTTAAAATGGAGATACGGGGTTTTTGCGGGAGCGACATGCAGCGACAATAATGCATTATTCATGGCAGTGTTGATGAAAAACAAGTCTCGTTGTTATCAGCCTCTCTATCTCCCTGCCCTCCCCATCCATCCATCCATACGTCTAGCTCACGCCCTCCTCTCTAATTAAAAAAAAAACTAGTTAGTTTCAGCACTTCTATATCACTCTCTCTATCTCCTCTCCCTATAGCTCCCTCTTTCCTTTTTTTCTTTGGGTCTTTCTCTCTTTTTCAACCTATTTTTTTTTCCTATGTGTCAAACGGCCCTTTATCGAGCCTTAATTAAACTTCTGTGTGTGTGTGTGTGTGTGTGTGCAAACAGCCGCTATTCTATAGCGCTCCTGTCAATCGATCGTTGCACTATGACGCTCGTATAGACAAACGCGCACACACACACACACACACACACACACACACACACACACACACACACACACACACACACACACACACACACACACACACAGTATGTACTGCATAGTCAAAGATTTGCACACATTTTCATGGATTCCAGGAACATAAGCGTGTTACTTAGTTGCCACACAAAATCGTGACACACACACTCACACTATATAATGTAAACACGGCTAAAATGTAAAATGACGCAGATGCTTTCCTGCAGGATCGAATGGGTTATGTCGTGTATAGGACTGTATAGGTTAATAAAGCTGTGTGAAAATAAATGTCCAGGGGAATCAGGTCAGTGCTGTAACCACGGTTCTGTAACCACGCAACGGGAGAATGTCCCTTACACACCCGCACCCTCACGCACGTGTAACAGTGTAAATAATGGCCTGGGCCGTGGCTCAGCGGTCCATGCATGCAGGCACCTTGGGCTGGTAATCCAGTCTGGCAGTGTGCCGTGGGTTCGACTCCCGATCCCGACGGCCTTTACTGCATGTCACCCCCACCCCCCCTCCATCTCCTGTCAGCCTATACTGTCTGTCCCTCCATAAAAAAAATATAAAATAAAAGGTGAAAGCCACACAAAAAAAAAACACTTTAACAGTGTAAATAGTGTGTTTGATAAGGCGAGGCCGCACGGGGGTCTGGGTAGACATTATACACACAGTGTAACAGTGTAAATAATGTGTTTGATAAGGCGAGGCCTCATGGGGGTCTGGGTAGACATTACATGTTATAGCTATACTCCCACACCCAACAGCGTGAGGAAGACCCAGAGATCGAATGCCATCTATTTTGTTCATTTTGTTTCCCTTCCACTGAACATGAATGGTATCGGCTCGACTCCACGTTAAAGGAGCATTCCACGCTAGAAGGCTTTCTTACCTTTATTTGTAGTTGTTCCCACCAAAGAGGTCCAGGTGTTATTTTGTGCAAAAGCGCATTATTGGCTATTTCCCCTAATATAAGTCAACAATTGAATTGAATTGCATTGAATTGAATGGGGCTATGGGGCGTTGTGACAATTCGCTTATGTTTCCATCGCTCAAAAATCTTTTTCTTTTGATAAATCCTCTCTTCATAATGTAAATAGTATCCCAACACTTTACTACTTACTTCGATGGAAATAAGCGAATTAGCACAAAAACCGAACCCCCATTGAGTGCTTATATTAGGGGAAATAGCCAATAACACAGACTAACACCTGGACCTCTTTGGTGGCAGCAACGGCTCCAGAAAATTGTGACTGGGGCTGCTATGGAGGGACTGGCTATTTATTTACGTAGGGGGTTTACACAGAAGTCAGTCAATTTGGCTTGTTTGGAGGGGTCTTAGGCCCCCCCTGGAGTTGTCCCCGTTTGGTGGGGACGTAACTACAAATAAAGGTAAGAAAGCCTTCTAACATGGAATTCTGCTTTAAACACAAACAACACAGCTGTCTTACCATATACACTACAGTGGTCTAACTAACTATAATTACATTCTGAGGCGCTTTTACTTTACTGGAGTATGTCAACGTTTCAGTACTTTTACTTCTACTCCACTACATTTTACTGACGTACAATTTTATTGCTGGACTTTTACTTGTAACAGAGTACTTCTACACTGCAGTATTGTGTTTCCACCACTGACCACATAGTTGTATAATAATACTTATTATATTACGTAATCTGCAGTGGTGTGCACAGATAGACACTAGGGGTGGTAGAGCATCCCCTGCCCTTTTGGCAATGTGCCCTTTTTTGAACAGTGGACCATGGCGACATTGATCAATTGTTGATAAAAAAGCTTCTAATATTATTATTTAGACCACAAAATGTATAAATATCACACTATTAAGGCAACCGGCCGGTTCCACGCACTGCGCAAGGTGCCCTTTTTTTTCCACCTGCCCCTCTGAATGTCTGTGCACGCCACTGGTAATCTGTCATGAATGAAGCTTGGGTGTTTTTAGTGTGTCATGTCGGTTCATTGTCATTGCCTATGTGTGAAATTAAAGTGTCCTGTGTAAAGTCCATATATGGGCTGCAGGGCTTCCTGGAAGCATGACACTTAAATAAAGAAAGAAATCAATCATATAGTATAGGCCTATAATGTGGATATTAACCAACTAAAACTATAAAACCTACTTTTCATGAAAAGAAGCGCTCCGCCGATTATTTTGTATTACTACCAGGGATGGACAAAGTGTTTGACCCCACGCGGGACTTGAGTCAAAGTACAGATGTTACAGTAGCTTATAGTGTGTACATGTGTAACGTCCGGGAATCGAACCGTGGAAATCTTAAGCATCTAATTCCCCCTTGGTCAGGGGAGATATTAGGCTTTTGGTCATTAGGTATAGAGGAGAGATAGAGATAGAGATAGATAGTTTGTCTCGGTCATGGTTTATCCAGCATTATTACATATACAGCAAAAGGGATTGGCATGATACAATTGACCGAAAAGGGAAGATTTTTGAGATTTAAGTAAATCTCATAGAAGGAAACAAAGACTGAATAAAGAAATCAAATTTCAAAATTGCTGAGCCACTATACATATGGTAAATAAATAGTCCATTTATATAGCGCTTTTATCCAAGGCGCTTTATATAGATTGTGCATTACACTCGCCCATTCACACACACACATTCATACACCGATGGCAGAGGAAAACCTTGCAAGGACATGCAACCTGCACATCGGGAGCGATTAGGGACCAACTCCCACATATAGGGATCAAACTCGGAAACCTCACGGCTCCCATCCGGCCACTCTTCCCTCCACTCTACCGCTGAGCCACTGCCCATATGCACCCATTGTGTGAGAAACCAGTATGAGTGAGAAAAACGGCCCGGGTGTCTTTTGAGGCCGGCCCCCTAAGACCGAAGGATAACATATAGGTGTAATGTGGTTAAGCAGATGGAACCCATGTTATAAGGATATGCATTACTAATATGTCCATGTCCTATAATGCAAACTTTGATTAGTTATTAATGTAGGAGGCCTTGGTCGTGATGAAGGCAGCTTATTGCCGGTCAAAACGCTGGCCTTATCTGTAAAATAAAAAACGAATCAATCTTTGCATCAATCTTTGCATCGCGTCAAGGCTGGGTTCTCGAGGTTTATTCCCACCAGCCTGCTGGGCTGAACTCCTGTGTGATTTAAGACACACACACACACACACACACACTGAGAAGACCAAAGTGAATGCGCCGACAAACGACCGCAAAGCTCACTGGCAGCGGTGGAAAGTAACTTTTAGTTAAGTACTTTTACTTAAAGGGGGAGTGTCAAAGCCCGAGATTAACATTGCTGATAAGGTACATCACGTGGTCTGAATGAAAACAGTTTCAAACGACACGTGACTATATCTCAGGCTCTGACGTGACCTAGCATCTAGCCGAGCTGAGTGGCTAGCGCAGTAAAGGCTAGTGGTTTTGAGGTGGCCTTTTGCGTCATACAAAGTGAAAGTGTAATAAAAAAAATTATTTTATTGCTCGAAAAGCTTCCTTACAATGACATTGAGTTGACGTGTAGGTCTTAGGGTAAGCTGTTGCATAATCGCTATTTCGCACTCGGAGTTCCATGCTGCGGCAGAGAGCTGGGATGCAGCCCTGCTCACGTCCGTTTGTCCCCTCTCACCGGCCGGGCACAGCCTAGTGCGCACACGGTATAGCCTCTGGTAGTCATGCAGGCTGCTCTCAGCCGGTCGGACTCTAAATGTGTGAAAATAAAATGTATATAACGTACTCAAATGTGTTAGTTTTACCAATATTGTTTGTTCATGTGAAATGTTTGTTTATGCATAATGAATTGATGAGAAGGCACATCAAAACGGGGAAATTGCCGTACTCTTTGAGTGTGTGTAAACGTATGTTTTCTCATGCCAATAAAGCCCATTGAATTGAATTGAATTGAGTGTGACTCTGTACCAAATAATAAATTGCCTCAACTGATCGTCTGACCTGTCCTAGATTATAAGCCATGAAAATATTCTGCATTCTTTCCCATTCTGCAGCAAGGGGCGATATAATGCTGTGATTCATTCCACTTTACTGACCGTTTCATTGCCTATATGTCCGATTGTCCGTCATGAGTGACTATACTCGTCGCCATAATATAAGAAAATGTGTGCTGTAACTGCAGACCCGAATAGTTCTGATGATCCTCATGGGGGCTATCCGCAGCCCCGCCTCCCCCCCCCCCCCAGCGGTGAAAAAAAAGAAGTTGATGTTTTCTCGCGTTTACGCTGATATAATGACGTGAAGCTAGCGGAAAGGCATTTACGTGGATTTCATGTGTCCCGACCTAGAATGCCTGTGATCATTTAATTATACTTCGTACTAGTCTATATATATGATATATAAATGCCGAGTGCACTTGCATGCCTATGCATGCATTCTAGAGGCAAGTCCCATAAGGAAACTGCCCCTGCAAGCGACACCTTTTTATTTATTTATTAGGATATTTCTATAGCATGCGCGATTGCGCTGCTCACTTGACAGCCTTCTCTAGGCTACTCGCAGTGCAACGCGTTGTGAGCTTGTAGATCGGCTCCCGTGGACTCGCGGTGCATGTTAAAAAACAAACTCACAATTATAATAAGAACATAGGCCTACACTTATCTGCATTCTGCACTGTACGAATCCAACGTTGTTTAGTGTTGTTTAGTGAGTCAGTTCTCTGACTGTCGGTGTGTGTGTGTGTGTGTGTGTGTGTGTGTATGGAGGGGTATAATATTTGATATACATAAAATGATCACCCATACAAGTTGATCATTATAGCCTAAATAACGCTATGTCAAGTTTCATCATACTTCTGGTGGCTATTTGGAGAGCTCCAAGTTGTGCACGGAGAGAGAGAGAGACCGCCCCCCCATATCGGTGTGTGTGTGAGAGAGAGAGAGAGAGAGAGAGAGAGAGAGAGAGAGAGAGAGAGAGAGAGAGAGAGTGTGTGTGTGTGTGTGTGTGTGTGTGTGTGTGTGTGTGTGTGTGTGTGTGTGTATGGAGGGGTATAATATTTGATATACATAAAATGATCACCCATACAAGTTGATCATTATAGCCTAAATAACGCTATGTCAAGTTTCATCATACTTCTGGTGGCTATTTGGAGAGCTCCAAGTTGTGCACGGAGAGAGAGAGAGAGAGAGAGAGAGAGAGAGAGAGACCGCCCCCCCATATCGGTGTGTGTGTGTGAGAGAGAGAGAGAGAGAGAGAGAGAGTGTGTGTGTGTGTGTGAGAGAGAGAGAGAGAGAGAGAGAGAGAGAGAGGGGCGGACACAGGTTAGGCCGGCCGCTAGAGTAGTCACAGGCAGTGTACTGGTAACGTTACGTGAAGCTCCAGGGCTCCGTGAGCCCTGTTCAGCATTTAGCCGGCTGAGGGCGTGTCAGCGGGGGGAGACAGATAGACAAGATAGGTACGATGGAGCCCGTCGCGCGGAATTGCGATTATGCAACAGTTTTCCCTAAAACTTGGACGTCAACTCGGTGTCATTCTGGCGAGTTTTTTGTAGCAAAAAAGTAATTTTTCCACCAAACTTTTACCCAGCTATGAGGCTGAAGGTGGCCTCAAAACCACTAGCATGAGTTGATAGCCACCAGGAACGCTAACTCGCAGAGCCCAGAGCCGCTCTGACATTTAGACCAGATACAAGATCAATTTCATTGGTCAAATTGAGCTGGCCCGACTTTACGTCACAATCTAGATGCTAGCGCTAATAGCCTTAATAGCTTCCCGAGGGGCGTGACATCCCCGCTTTAAGTACTGTACTTAAGTAAAATGTTAAAGGTATTTGTACTTTACTTGAGTATTTCCAAATTTCCAGTACTTTTACTTCTGCCCCTGCACTACATCTCGGAGACAACATTTGTACTTTTACTTCAGTACAATTATGAAAACTTTAGCTACTAGTTACTTTGGCGATTTTAATTTGGATTAGACAACACACAGTAACCACTTCAACCCTATATACATTTGAAAATAGCCGATCTACAAGGGTTGCGTTGCGACGCATTGTGAGCGTGCAGATCTGCTATTTTCAATAGACTTTGTACACATTTCGAACTTGTGAAGTGGGACATTCTGCAACATGAGTACTTTCACTTTTAGTACTTTGAGTACATTTTGATGCCGATACTTTTGTACTTTTACTCAAGTACATTTTCAAATCCCGTACTTTTACTTGTAACGAAGTACTTCTAAAGACACAATGGAGTACTTTGTCCACCACTGCTCACTGGAACAACCTGGGGTGCTGATCGAGGGACAGACTCTGAAGTCCATAGCATGTCACGTACTGTACTGTACAGTACAGTGTGTTTTCACCTTCTGCCCAGTTTTCCTCGTGACATACTGTATCTTTGGGGCTTAAGATTTACATATTTACGTACCGTTAATATGACAAAAGGTGCTATGAAGTAACAATTTAATTCAGGTGGTGCCGTGGATGAATAAAAGGTTACTTATACTGCATGTGTGACCTTCGTGAGCCAAACCACTACCCTAATGAAGGTATCAGTGCAGTAGTACAGCATACTGTAACTTCATTTACAGTATGTCAACGACCCCCACAATGAGTGTGTGTGTGTGTGTGTGTGTGTGTGTGTGTGTGTGCGTGCGTGCGTGCGTCTGTGCGTGTGTGTGTGTGTGTGTGTGTGTGTGTGTGCATGCATGCATGCGTGCGTGTGTGTGTGTGTGCACGTACCAAGACTACCATTCGGACAGAGTTGAAGATGCCATAGAGTTCAGTGGAGAAGTCTCTGGGAGGATATGTTAGGAAGAGCAGAGAGACTGTCGTTTCACCTGCAATGAACGCACACACACACACACACACACACACACGCACACACACACACACATCGATTACTATACTTGCGAGGACATCAACATCATGTGTAACGCCGCTAACCCTGAACCCAACCTGAAGAATGTTCTCTCCTCACTGTAACTAAGTCTTTATAACTCCCAAAAAGGACGTATTGTCCTCCCAAGATTTGACCCTCAAAAGCTTAGTATGCGCACGTACGCACACATTCACACGCACATAATGCACATACACACACACACACACACTTATTTCAGGCTTTATAATGTTTGGAGCACGCACGCACACACACACACACACACACATACACACTTATTGTAGGCTGTATAACGTTTGGAAAAGATGGATTCAAAACACTGGGGGATTGTTTTTGTGCTTTGTCAATTGGAAAGAACATTGTCGTTCCCACAAGGTTGTTTAGAAGAAAACCAAAACACCATGTGATATGATATGAATGCAGAAAACCAAAACACCATGTGATATGATATGAATGCAGAAAACCAAAACACCATATCGTTGCTGCTGGGAGGAAACCTCCTAACTCCATTTTTGAGGTTTTTGATACATATATCTTTTCATAAATCAGTGCTATTGAACACCACTTGTGTTGTATCGAAAATATTGAACCAATGGAAAGTAGTAAAAAGTGCTTGGGACAAAACCTCTTTACTCCATTGGACCCTCAAACTGTCTGCTGAAGCAACTAACTCCACCACCTCTCCCCCTCTCATGGAAGTAATTGACAATATATGAACTGAAAACACCAACTTTGATGAGGCAGTATTGCTTTGTTTTGCAAAATAAGGTTTTCTTAATTTCCTGAAAAATGTATATATTATTTAATTTCCTGAAAAATGAACATTTTGGGCCCGGACGGTTAGCTCAACCGTCCGGGCACCATAGGCTGCTGAGCCCAGCCCTGGCGGCGTGCCGCGGGTTCGATTCCCGATCCCGATGGCTTGGGGGTGTCTTCGGTTCACCCCCATCTCTCTCCCCATTTCATGTCAGTCTACTGTCAGCCTATCAATAAATGACATGACATGACATGACATGAATGCAGAAACCACTGAACCACCCTTACATAATTACTATTGGGTCCTTTGGTTATGTTTGTGATTTTTCGAGAAACAGTCAGTTGTGGACGACGTACAAGTTTCCACCGACGAAAAAAAAACAAGCCTCTTCACTTCATATCATCAAGAGTGGAACACTGCTTCAGACGAGTGTGTGTCATTATGACATCACACCACCGTTAGTTAACTTGAAGCCACACACACACGATTATGGAACAAGTACGCCCATGTCTTTAGTTTTTACCCGACCACAAGAAGCAACACAATCTGTCACAGCTTGAGAATCGCTGCTATACCGTAATACACCCTGACATCTCCATGTCAGTGGTACGTTTTTCCATATCAAGGACCCCCAAAATGATACTCAATTATAGGCTGCGGACCCTCATTTGAAAAGATATGCCAAGGACCCCCATAAGAGGAGAGGAGTGATTCTCCCTTTTTTTTTTACCTGAATTAGGCTACGGTCCCCTATTTAATTTATTTAATGGCATTGCTATGTCTGGGACCCCAGTGTACAGTATGTTGTAAAAATCAAAGTTAATTTAACTCTGTGGGCTCCATTTTCGTCACCGCTAAACCCCTTATCCCTAAACTTCTTTGCATTTTTTTTTTTACTATTTCGAAAAACGTTTTTGAATAGTTCAACTAGCCAATCTACATTGACACGTTGTGAGCTTGTAGACTGGCTATTTTAACTATTCAAAAAATGTTTTGCAAAATAGTAAAAAAAAAAGGCAAAGAAGTTTAGGGATAAGGGGTTTAGCGGTGACGAAAATGGAGTTCTGAGAGTGTACAAATGGAACCAAATGGACCCGTTACCATGTTGTACACTCTCTGAGTTACAGACACACATTTGGTTCCTAACTATCATTGAGCTGGGGACCCCCTGGAACTCCGCCAAAGGACCCCTGGGGGTCCCTGGACCCCACTTTGGGAACCACTGCTCTACGTTACGACAGCAATGTTTATAGCACCTTAGAGGCTATACCACCATTAGCACAGGAGTGGGTAATCGGTGTGTGAGAGAGCTAGAGGATTTCTCTCATGAAATTAAAAAATATATATTTTTAAAGATCTATATACACTCGATTCATTTAAGTCCCCTCGCAAACCGTGTGCAAATTAAGTCCCGCACACATAATCCTTCCTCCAGCCTATCAGCCCATATCGTTTGTGTCAGGCAGAAATCTCGTATCTTGTAGGATGTTGTTTTTTTCAGTAACTTTTAAATGTCCTACTCCTACAGCAGTACTTCATTATACAAGAGTGTTGCCCCTATAAAGTAGTGAAAACAGCCGATGTTACAAGCCAAACCACAAGCCTGCGACGCGTTTTGAGATTGTAGATTGAATGGCTAAAGTAAATCCATCACTAAAAGGAACAGCTTTAGATGTTGGACATACCGTAGAAGTACAAGGTTTCACCGCTAATAGCGACGCTATATGCTCTGCAGCGCCGTGTGTAGGTGTGTGTGTGACTGTGTGTGTGTGTGTGTGTGTGTGTGTGTGACTGTGTGTGTGTATGCATGCGTGTCCTCACCTGTGATCACCACATGGTTGAGGAAGGTGCAGGTGATGAGCAGCAGCAGCTTCAGTCTCTCCTGTCCCGCTCTCTTCTTGAAGACCACCGTGAACGACCTCCTGGCGTGTGACAGCGCGCCGCCGGCGCGGCCGCCGGCGTCCTCGTCTCCGACCTCATCACCGCCACCGTCGTTGTCAACGCCGTCCAGGCTACCACCCTGCTGTCGCACAGGAAACGCCATGGAAGTATTTAGGGACGCTATCTAAATAATAACTCAGCAAATGTCTGAATGTCTGTCTGAATGTCTGTCTGAATGTCACTGACAGCGCATTATCTCATCATTAACTATGCACAAATCACTCCCACTTTTCACACAGGCATGGACCATCATTATATGGAGGGCGTAACGGTCCGGAGCCCTTTTTCCCAATTGACACATTAATGATTAATAATGAATTTATTGGTGAATTAACCTCGCACCCGATCCGTCCCATAGCACACCTGCATCACAGTCACTCGCACTTTTCACACAGGCACAGTTAATCCATTAATAAGACTCATAGGTCTACAAAATGTCTTCTAAATCATGACAGTTTTCCGAAAAACCTATACTGTATGTTTCTATGTGTAAGTGGTTCTCCAAAGTTGTTCATGTCAAGGACCCCCCAAAATAAGACGTATTTGGCCGCAAACCCCCATCTCAAAATATTTTGTTCCAGGGACCCCCACCAGAAGCAAAGATTGGGAGTTAAAGCGCATATAGCGCGGCATTCGGTGCCGTGCTATGAGCTTGTAGGTCATTCAGTGCTTCTCAACCAGTGGTCCAAGAGTTACATTTTTGTTAAACATCTGCATTAGTTAAGTCTACACGATTAGAGAATGTAGAAGAATTGTTATTTTTTTTTAATCAACGTTGGCCTGTTATCTCTCCTATGGTACCACATCAAAACGGCATGGAATATTCTCTCAATGACAAAACAACATCATTATTCTTAATTATAGTCTTGGGTCTGAGAGGCAAAATCTCAACTCAACCCAATCGCGGTCCGTGGCTCACATGGCGAATACCTGATGGACATTATGAAAACGGTTGAAAACCTGACTAGACTGACTAATAATTGCTTTCAAGGACCACTACTTCACCTCTTTCCAACCCGTCTTCAATGAATGAATCAATCAATCAATGGATGAATGCATTTGGTGATAAAAAAGGAAAGAGCACATCAGCACAACTTCCATACACATTATAGCACAGCACACGACACACTATCACAGAGGAATAAAAACACAATGAAACACCCGAGGCTATATTTCCATTGTGGTCCTCTAAGGAAAACACGGAACAGTCACAACATAACAGAGATAAAGACACCAGTAGCAGCAGCATTACAGCAGTGGCGGAAACAGTACTCAACATGTTTTACTTAAGTACTTAACAGTACACAGCCTTACAGCAGTGGCGGAAACAGTACTCAGTACTTTTACTTAAGTACTTAAAGGACAACTTTGGTTTTTTTTTAACCAAGGTTCATGTTTTAGGTGGTTATTAGAGTAAAGTAAAATAAGTGTTCATTTTTCTTCATTTGCTGCTTTCTTTCGTTTTAGGGATTTTAGCAGTTTTTGACAAGGGGGCGGCGGCATTCGAAGAAGGGGCTAAATCTGTACAAAATTGTATAGCGATTTATTTTTTTATCATTTACTATAGTCCTATACTAGACCCCAAGAAATTACATGTGGCCACAAAAGATCACGAGATGTACTGAATGTGTCAAACTGACTTATTGAGCCTATGACACAGTGTGGCTCCCCCCCAGTAGGCTACCATCACATTCAGTAGATTCTGTGATCTTTTGTGGCCAGATTTAATTTCCTGGGGTCTAGTAGGACTATAGTAAATAATAAAATTATAAATCGCCATAATATGTTGTAAAAGAAATACGTATTTAGCCCCATGCTCGAATGCCACCGCCCCCTGTCAAAAACAGCTAAAATCCCTAAAACCAAAGAAAGCAGCAAATGAAAAAAAAAAATGACACTCATCTTTTACTTTCTCTAATAACGACCCAACACATGAGCCTTGGTTGAAAAAAAAACTAAAGTTGTCCTTTAAATATCGTTACTGCAATATAGAAATACTCCGTTATACAAGTAAAAGTCCGGCATTCAAAATGTACTTGAGTAGAAGAACCAAAAGTATTGGCATCAAAATGTACTTCAAGTAGCAAAAGTACAAAAGTGCTCATTGTGCAGAAGCCATTTCAAGTGTATAAAAATCGTTTGAAAATAGCAGATCTACAAGGCATTGTTCTGATATGAAGACATTATCAGAACATATAGTGTAGGCTACTATACGTACGTACTAACTGGAATACATTCATAATATCTTTCTCCCTACGTCTCCCCTCACGACTCGCAATGGAAAAATCACACCTGTGTGAACCGAGTGGTGCAACTCCCCTCTCCCCCCCCCTCCTCTCTCTCTCTCTCTCTCTCTCTCTTTCTGCTCCGTCAGATTAGCTTTATTATGGATATCAATCCGCGTCACTGAGAACTATTTTTTCATTATTATTTTGGCTCGGCCTTTCCTTCTCTTCGAACCTAGACAGTCAGAAGTTGGATTTGCGTCCAGCAGGTGGCAGCCATGTCACATACTTCTGTCGTTCCAATTTCACGCATGCGCACACCACTCGTGCTCATTCACGTACACAAACAGGTACACGGACATTGCTGGTTGTAGGAGTGGTTGTACCACTCAAAAAGGCACTGACACAATGCAATATAATATATAGTATGTCCTGCCAGAAGCGTCTGGGGAAAATGCGAGGCCCTGTGCGAACATTAATTGTGACTAAATTTGACTGAGGGACTGCCATTGGACTTTGTCATATGAAAGCAAGGAATCATAGCTTCAAATAGAGATATTGGTTGTTCAGTTTGACCCACCAGTTTTGGAGATACGGCGTATAGAGTATAATGTCTTGCAGAGAAACAGCGAGTTGAGAAAACAGGCTTGAAAGGTTCACTTCTGTGGACTCTAACATTACACCTATAGCTACATGTTTAAGCATTTGTTTCATATGTACATGTCGATTCCAGCTCTGACACCTATTTCAGACCTCCTCTATAGTATGTGAAGAGTCTGCCTGTGCTAATAACTCATTTTTGGGGAAAAAATAGTTTGCGTGATGGCAGGCTCTCAGTCAAATCTGGTCACAATTAATCTAAATAAATACATAAATAAATAACTGAATGAATGAATACATAGTTTATTTTGGCCTTACATTTTCAAATGATTAACTAATTGAAATGAACACCCCGAAATGTAAGAGTATAGGGCAGGCTATATGAAAGCCTTTTATCTTTATACTATTGGTATTTCACACAGCTGTCTCAAATAACTAATTATCTTGCCAGTCATGAGTTGTGCATATGGCATATTTAAGCAGCAGAGCAGCTTAACTTTTATTCACGACACAGCAGGCAGGATGTCGTGAACAAAAGTTGTCTGGAGCATTACAAAGCGAGTCGCTATCCCCTGCTTGTCGTCTATTTAATTATTTACGACCTTGTCCGGGTCATTCAATTATTGAATATTTATTAACATGATTGCTATTGTGTTGAATTCGGACGGATTCTGATTGCAGTCAATGTGCACGCCTTGTTAATGTATACCCGTAACCCAGGCACATCTTATAATCACAATAAAACACTGTCTAAAGAAGGAAATACCTGCACTAGCTGTCACTGTGCCAGTTGATAAGACAGACAGACCAACAAAGAGCATGGTCTAAATGCAAGACGTATAACGCAACGCACCAGTCAGACCTCATTGTAAGACCAACACACACCCATGTGGTCGCTATACAAGCTCACAAAATAGGGGAAATAGGGAGAGAGACGGGGGAGTGACATGCCAAGTAAAGGCCGTCGGGATCGGGAGTCGAACCCGCGGCACACTGACAAACTGGATTAGCAGCCACGGTGCCTGGACCGCTGAGCCACGGCCCCAGGCCAGCCAATATTGACAGGAAAGAGACAAGAGAAGAAAATGGTCGGTGGTGGAAAAAGTACTCAAATGTTTTACTTAAGTAAATGTATCGATACTGCAATATAGAAATACTCTGTTACAAGTAAAAGTCCGGATTTCAACATTTACTTGAGTAAAAGTACCAAAAAGTATCGGTACCAAAATGCTATTTAAAAAAAAAAACTTTGAAAATAGTAATAGTATACAAGCGACGCGACACATTTGTTCAAGTGGCTGAGATAGGGCTGAAGTGAGTGGTTTTGTAATGATAATCTAAGTTTTCAAATAAATGTAGTGGAGGTAGCCTACTATTGTGGATTCGAGATGTAGTGGAGTAGGCAGTAAAAGTATTGGAAATCGGACATACTCAAGAAAGTAGTGTGTACTTGTACTTAGTTACTTTACACCACTGGAAACGGTCCAATCAGTCAGGCTGTGACCTTAGTGGTCATATCATTGGTTGAGGAGCAGGAAGGCTGTGACCTTAGAGGTCATATCATTGGTTGAGGAGCAGGAAGGCTGTGACCTTAGAGGTCATTATCATTGGTTGAGGAGCAGGAAGGCTGTGACCTTAGAGGTCATTATCATTGGTTGAGGAGCAGGAAGGCCAAACTGAAGGGCAGAGGGCGTGACCCTCATAGCCTCCGTGGAATCTCTGCCCTGGATTTGAACGTTTAGGACTGAGGCCAGATTCTACAAAACGTCTTCCAAATCCTGACAATTCTCTCCAACTATTTCATGTCAAGGGCCCCCAGAATTTGGATGTATTTGGCCGCCGACCCCCATCTGAAAATATGTTGTTCCAGGGACCCCCCCCTGACCAAGAAGCAAAGATTTGAGTTAAAAAGTCTGGTGACCCGAGGTTAGGTGCGTCTTCTCTTGAATCTAGCGTTCCGTAGCTGCGCGTGCACGTCACAATTGTTGGTACCACGGCCTGGTACTGTGTCGTACGAACGAGCATGACACCACTGCCCGTGACCCTTTTTCGTCTTGGGTTTTAGTAAAACGAGTGCGGACGTGACCGGGACGTCTCTCGGATGCTCCCACGGGTACCCCCGTGGGAGCGGGGTCACATGTTGACGTTTCGGTCACATTTTTTCTCCCAAGAAGACACTGTAGTCTAGGCACATCTCACATCAGTGAGAGTGTGTTTGGTTTTAAAACATATTCTGCCATGACATCGCAAGTTTTTTGCAACGATTTCCTCTGTGTCCCCCCAAGAGGAGGCTCTGGCAGGAGGGGGGTCCCTGGACAGACAGCAGGACCAACCAGGTGGAACGGATAAGCTGCAGCGTCTGCAGCGTGTTTGAACATCAAGACACTTTGTTAACCCATTCTGACCTGAGATCAGATTCATACGAGGTTTCCACTGGACTGATTAACCCATTCTGACCTGAGATCAGATTCTAAAAATGTCAGTCGTTCTTCGATTCTTCAAAAATAGCAGACCTACAAGCTCGTAGCGCGCCACTCGGTGGCGCGCTATGAGCTTGTAGATCTGCTATTTTTCAATAGCTAAAGCACGACATGATGCCGACACCAAAATGGGTTCCCGTTCAGAATGGGTTAATGGTCAGTCCTGGGACGGCGTGTCAAGCCAGCATCCCAACAGGACGAAGAAGATGAAGAAAGAAGGAAATCCAAAGAAGAAGAAAGTTGACATCACACCAAAAAAAACAAGCCCCCACCACGGCACTGCTGGGGGACGATGTGAACTGTCTGTTCTTTTTCCATCTTGTTTTTTGTGCTGACATTCTACACAGCGTTATTCAAAAAACCAACCACGGATACTTTCAAGACTGGGGGGGGGGGGGGGGGGCTTGATGGACGGACGGACGGACCGAGAGACGGGCAAGACGGATAGACAGGGTAGACGGATGACACCCAGACACACAGCTGTTGCTGCAGGGTGTGAAAACGCATTTTTTGTCCACAGAGTAAAAAACGATAGAGCGATCAAAATATTATAGACCGATTCTATTTTTGAATGATTCAGAAATCTGGTTGCATTACACACAATACAGGATAATCTGTATAGGCCTATTAAAGTATAAGGTGATCTTATAAACATGAGATAAGCTTACACACAACAGACTAGAATATTTGTTTAAATAATGGTTAAAACAGACCCCTGTCGTCTTGTCCACAGGATCGGCAGAGACGAATTGATTGATCGTTAAGAAAGCAAACTGACGCCCAGGTCTGTGACTCTTGACGATTGAACAAATGGAACCAAATTGAACCGTAAGAGTCAATTCACCATTTTGTCAGCCATCTGATTGGTCCCTGACTGACTAACCAGCAGGCTCTTTCTGCCTCGTTCCGCCCTGGTTCAGCCTTGTTTGTTGAATTAGCTAAAACATAATTTTTTGGAAAAAAAACAAACATGATATGCCCAATCACCATGCTGCAGTGGAACATCACAGCCAGGTGTGCAACCATGAAACGGCAACCAATGGGTGCGAAGAACCACGGGCGGGACTTGACAAAGGGTGAATTGGTGTGTGCGTGCGTGAGTGCGTGCATGCGCGCGTGAGAGAGAGATAGTCATATGGGTATACCTGTACAAATACTGTGTGTCTGCAAGTGGGGTGTGATGCTGTAGAAATAGTGCAGTTGATGAGCACACTACGGGGGGGGGGGGGGGGTCTAATGCATGTGTCAGCCCGCCCACTCACTCAATAACAGCACCCTCCAGCCATCCACATCTGACATGTGGATATAGCGCCAGTAGCCGTTTGGAAAAGGGAGCAATTATTACCCTGTAGGCTGAAGATTGTGGTTAATGGATTTTTCTTTCTAGCCCGATGAAGGTATTGCCTCATGGGTCCAGTTTGCACTCTGAGTTAATTAACGGTGAGGACCTGCGAGGTCTGCCAGGGCTCCCAGACAGAGCCTCGTGTGACGTACAGCCACTCAGGGATAGTTTTTCAGCTCCAAGGGAGAAACTCTGGGTATTTTCCCAGGACCCTAACTCACAACCGCTTAACCCTAAGGGTTGGGCAACTTTGACGATGGAGAGGTTCCACCATATAGTTCCACACTCACTCCAGAGGGCCACTATAGTTCCACACTCACTCCAGAGGGCCACTATAGTTCCACACTCACTCCAGAGGGCCACTATAGTTCCACACTCACTCCAGAGGGCCACTATAGTTCCACACTCACTCCAGAGGGCCACTATAGTTCCACACTCACTCCAGAGGGCCGCTATAGTTCCACACTCACTCCAGAGGGCCGCTATAGTTCCACACTCACTCCAGAGGGCCACTATAGTTCCACACTCACTCCAGAGGGCCACTATAGTTCCACACTCACTCCAGAGGGCCGCTATAGTTCCACACTCACTCCAGAGGGCCACTATAGTTCCACACTCACTCCAGAGGGCCACTATAGTTCCACACTCACTCCAGAGGGCCACTATAGTTCCACACTCACTCCAGAGGGCCACTATAGTTCCACACTCACTCCAGAGGGCCACTATAGTTCCACACTCACTCCAGAGGTTCCACTATAGTTCCACACTCACTCCAGAGGGCCACTATAGTTCCACACTCACTCCAGAGGGCCACTATAGTTCCACACTCACTCCAGAGGGCCACTATAGTTCCACACTCACTCCAGAGTCCAGAGGGGCCACATTGCATATTACTGTCGGAGCAAAAAAATTGCCAAGCTCAGTCACAGTGCGACACGTTTTGAGCTTGTAGATCAGCTATTTGCTATTTTTGAATTGGAATCCTGAAAAGTAACAGTTATAGTTATAGTTTAAAGTTGTCCTTACCCGTTCTGGGGGGGGGGGGGGGGGGGGGGGGGCTGTGTATTCCTGGGACTCGCATAAATACATCTCTGTGTGGCTGAGTACAGACAACACTGACAGGCGGGTGTTTACGCAACCCTATAGGGATTTTGAATACGCGCGCGACCCGCCGTGAGACAGATAATCGAGGCGATGTTTTTTTTCAGTGGTGCAACCACTCCAAGGAACAGCAATGTCCGTCTATGTGTTCACCTATATGTGTTGGTTATTGAGCATGTATAATGAGTACCAGTAGGGGCGCTGTTGTGCCAGAACAGAGAGAGGGATAGTCCATACAGGACTGGGGTGTATGGACTCAGGACTGGGGTGAGTGTATGGAGCATGGACCATGGGGTGAGTGTATGGAGCATGGACCATGGGGTGAGTGTATGGAGCATGGACCATGGGGTGAGTGTATGGAGCATGGACCATGGGGTGAGTGTATGGAGCATGGACCATGGGGTGAGTGTATGGAGCATGGACCATGGGGTGAGTGTATGGAGCATGGACCATGGGGTGAGTGTATGGAGCATGGACCATGGGGTGAGTGTATGGAGCATGGACCATGGGGTGAGTGTATGGAGCATGGACCATGGGGTGAGTGTATGGAGCATGGACCATGGGGTGAGTGTATGGAGCATGGACCATGGGGTGAGTGTATGGAGCATGGACCATGGGGTGAGTGTATGGAGCATGGACCATGGGGTGAGTGTATGGAGCATGGACCATGGGGTGAGTGTATGGAGCATGGACCATGGGGTGAGTGTATGGAGCATGGACCATGGGGTGAGTGTACGGAGCATGGACCATGGGGTGAGTGTATGGAGCATGGACCATGGGGTGAGTGTATGGAGCATGGACCATGGGGTGAGTGTATGGAGCATGGACCATGGGGTGAGTGTATGGAGCATGGACCATGGGGTGAGTGTATGGAGCATGGACCATGGGGTGAGTGTATGGAGCATGGACCATGGGGTGAGTGTATGGAGCATGGACCATGGGGTGAGTGTATGGAGCATGGACCATGGGGTGAGTGTATGGAGCATGGACCATGGGGTGAGTGTATGGAGCATGGACCATGGGGTGAGTGTATGGAGCATGGACCATGGGGTGAGTGTATGGAGCATGGACCATGGGGTGAGTGTATGGAGCATGGACCATGGGGTGAGTGTATGGAGCATGGACCATGGGGTGAGTGTATGGAGCATGGACCATGGGGTGAGTGTATGGAGCATGGACCATGGGGTGAGTGTATGGAGCATGGACCATGGGGTGAGTGTATGGAGCATGGACCATGCGGTAAAGTAATCCACCCCTGTGCGACATGGATGAGCTTCTTTATCTCCCCCGTTCATTTCTTCAATCCCGGCACATTTTTGCATTATTATAAAAAAAAAGAAGAAAACTCACTCTCATCACATTAAAGCCTTGTTTAACCTTCGTCACTTTTCACGTTGTTCACATGCGAATTCCGACTTCTATAATCTCTTCGACTGCGATTCTGCGTCGGACGCCGAGACGAGACAACGCCTCGTGGAGACACGTTCTATCGATACACAGACGGTGTAGGTCAAAGGTCAAAGGTCAAAACGCTCTCTGCAATTTCTTTCGCTTTCTTTCCACTGACAACCAGCCTGAAATGGAAAAAGACACTAATGCACACGCACACGCGCACACACACACACACACACACACACACCGACGACACCGTTATTATAATTAAAAACTTGACCAACTGTTATAGAATAGATTTACACACATTATATGAACATCGTCGTGACGTCAGTGAATTGCGGCGGTCAGAGCTTGCTTTAACATGAATCTGCTCAGGAGGCAGCGAAGAGTCACGACGTAGAATTATAAAGATAAATGTGAGAGCAAATGAATTAAGTGTCAAAACACACTGCTTGCTTGCTGCTGCTTATGGCAGTCCATCGTAGTCGATGATGACTTCATATCTCCCGGGGGTAAGGACACACACACACACACACACACACACACACACACACACACACACACGTTATCCTCAGGGAATTATGTGCAACTCATTTAAGCGACCTTATAATTTATTATAAATGTTACACCTGAGGGATCGTTTAAATTGCATCGTCACTTTCAGGAAAGAAACCTTGTACGTCCAAAACTGTTGTATACTTTTCAGGAATTGGACAATGGATGCGTTCGGAAATACCGCAGCGGAGCGCCCTCGCCTGTTAGTTTGCATTGCTCAGAACGCACCCTATGATGTAGTTGCATGCTCTTGTTAACCTATTTTGGACTGAGGCCGATTCTACAAATGCCTTCTAAATCATGACAGTTTTATGTCAGATTATAATGTAATTGCCCGCCGACCCTCATCTGAAAACATGTTGTTCCAGGGACCCCCCCCCAGAAGCAAAGATTTGAGTTAAAAACGTTCGCTCCTTTGCACTATACATTTTCACGATTTTTCAAAAATAGCAGATCTACAAGCTCGTAGCGCTGCACCGAGTGCCTCGCTATGAGCTTGTAGATCTGCTATTTTTCAATAGCTAAAGTATAACGTAATGCTTAAAACACCAAGGGGTTCCCGTCCAGAATGGGTTAATACACAGAAACACTTAAAAAAAAAAAAAAAAAACAATCTTGTAGATTGACTTTTGTAATTTCTGCTACTTTTTTACTCTACTTTTCTTACCACTGACACCACCTGTCCACCTCCATTCGGTCGCCGCAGGACAGATTCGTATAATTATAAAAAAGTGAGTAATTTTAAGGAATAAAATACAAGCTTAAAAAGCTAAAAAGGTTAAAAAGCCTTTAACCGTTTAATCTGTTAAATCTTAACACATTAGGACCTGAGGGGGGTTCTAAAAGTCTTCTAAATCCTGACAGTTTTCAGAAAAACGCACGTTTCTTTCTACGTCAGTCAGCCGAGCTCAAATATATTCGAAGATTTTCACACATTTTCACGATATTAAAAAAAAAAAAAAAAGCTAAAGTATAGAGCGCCTAAGTCCGACGTCACTTTCAGTAGAGGGCGCCAGTACGCAGGTTCATGTATTTTTTTTAGTTGCGTTGAAATCCCCGTAGGGGGATTTTAGGTCGCTTCATATAAGAACTGTCAAGTTTTTAAAAAAATAAACCGATCATCCCGGCCTTTCTGTCAGGGGGGTGGGGGGCTGTGCATTGTTAATGATAATATTTGATACAGCCAGTTTCTGGAGAAAATGGAATTAATTTGGCCGCAAAAGCCTTGAAACTATAATCGCTGCTAATATACGTCACGCCCAGCTGTCAACACATTGCGTTCCTGAGATTCCTCGTTGACGTAAGCTCAGCTGGTGGTGACTCGACTCGTACTAACCACGAAAGATTAAATATCAATTCAAAAAAATTAAAAGAACCTAATTAACATGTCAGTTTATGTTGTGCGACGGGCAGCTGCAGCCACCCCGCCTACCCGGAAATGTCGTCTCTGGGTTGTTTGACTCGTTTCTAGCGCTTGTATTGTGTTACTCTTTGGGTATATTTGTACATTTCCACCTTCAGTCGATGCTTCATATCCATAATATGAGTGAAAAGGCCGGGGTGATCGGGTTTATTTTTCAAACACAGAGATCTAAAGTAAAATCCCCCTATGGGGAATTCAATGCAAATAAAAAAGGACACGAACCTGTGGACTGGCGCCCTCTACTGACAGTGACGTGACAGTGCTCTATAACATAATGCTTAAAACACCAAGACTCGAGGTTTCCCTTCAGAATGGGTTTAATAAAGGGTCAAATGGGGTGGGCTGGTTTTGAACCTGCGGCAGCGCATACGGGAGGGAGCACAGGAAGGTTGAATCTGTGACAAGCTGCTGGATGAATTAAATCAACATTTTATTTTTATTTTATCAGCCTCCTCTCCAGCAGGTATACACAGCCTGAGGCCACGGTGCTCGTTGGCATTCAACAGGCATCGGCGTCCGACACTCGCAAGAGAAGAACACTCACAACACTAATGGCTGTTCGTCAAGGGTGTAAAGTATATAACTGAGTATAAGTATACTGTACTTAAAGGAGGGAGGGAGTTGCACCACTCGGTTCACACAGGTGTGATTTTATTATTATATAAGGAAGAAGATTTTTTTCAATGCTAGTTTATGCTAGTTACATGTTTTCCTTCTGGTCCCAGTCAGAGTTCATCAAACAAAGACACCAATAGGAAATGCCACCCCCGTTATGATGGGCTAGGTGTCTGTAGAGTACTCTATCTCTCTGAATGAGAGAGTTACTCTTTAAGAGTTTTAACTTGACTTCTTTATAAGCTGTAGAACGGTATTCTAATTAACTAATACATCATTATTTTCCTATGATTCCATGCTTTAATAGAATAGAATTCTAATAAAAGTATAGTCACATTTCGCCTATAAGGCAACAGAACAGACTACACTAGAGTGCCATACATTAGGACATTTGCTATTGTGATATGGCTTAAGTGTTATATCGAAATATAAAGATCGGATCGGGAAAGATCGGTATCGTTATGTCTCAAAATCAAATGATCGGAATGAGTGTGCTCCCGGACGTTCCCGGTGCACATCATCAAACACACCATATAGGATAAAAGTAGGATCAGGATGACCTATACCTGGTCTGTGGGTGTGGCCAGTGGTGGAGGGGCGGGCGTTACCTGGTCTGTGAGTGTGGCCAGTGGTGGAGGGGCGGGCGTTACCTGGTCTGTGGGTGTGGCCAGTGGTGGAGGGGCGGGGTCTCGCAACCACACCAGGTTGTAGACGATGGACAGGAAGTGACAACAGCAGTAGCAAATGAACGCCGACAGCAAGCCGGTGTGCTGCACCAGATAACCTCCTGAAAATATACATTTACACCATAAATATATATATATACTGTATATAACCTCCTGAATATATAAATATACATTTACACTATAAATATATATATAATACTGTATATAACCTCCTGAATATATAAATATACATTTACACTATAAAAATAACATCCTGAAAATATACATTTACACCATAAATATATGTATATATAACCTCCTGAATATATAAATATACATTTACACTATAGGGTCCGTTTGGTTCCATTTGTACACTCTCAGAGTTACAGACCCATAAGGGTCCATTTGGTTCCAAAAACCGTCCTTTAGATGGGGACCCCCTAGAACTGCCTCAAGGACCCCTTGGGGGCCCCGGACGCCACTTTTTGGAACCATTGATTTAGAACACATTAAGAGCAGGAGGAATGCCTGTGTCACTTTAGATAGCAGACATGTGTTATACTTTATAGCTAATCAGAAAAAGCAGATATACAAGCTCATCGTGTGTCATAGACTCATAGCCGGCACTGATCTATACTATGAGCTTGTACTAGTGATGGGAGATGAATCGGCAAACACATCGGTATATCGGCCGATATTGGCCTTAACCCATTTTGACCTGAGATCAGATTCTAAAAATGTCTTCTATACATCCTGACAGGTTTCTGAAAAAGCCATGTTTCCATGTCAGTCTTGCAGATCTGCTATTTTGAAATAGCACCAAAAGGGGTTCCCGCACAAAATGGGTTAAACCAATTCATCTGTAATCGGTATGGGTAAAATAATATGTCGTATTTGGCAGATATTTTATTTTATTATAATTATGTAAATAAAATTAAAAAAAGCCTGAAAAAGCCTTTTGTTATGAAGGCTGAAAAATGATAGTGTTTTATGGGGAAGCTTTCCAAAGAGTCAATAGTTGGAACATAAAAAAAAAAAATACTACATTCAAGCTGTTTATGTTGGGATATGAAAGCCAACATTTCGGAATAAAGAGGCATTGCTTTTTTCCCCTCCAAATTCAGCCTTTTTTTCAGAATGGCCAAG